>NC_143012.1:250491153-250788653 GCF_055824585.1 Amblyomma mixtum
ATACTCGCTAGAAACCACTTCGCTATCAGGAGCGTATTACACACTGGCATGAAAAGCTTGGGGATGAGACATTAAGTGCTACGCATCTCAACCAGCATTTAGGGAGTTGTTGGGGTAGTGATGGGTAGCGATTTTTTATCGTTGTCAAGGGGCCTTCTTTCGAGGCACTGAATGACTGGACGGTCCGCCTACCACTAAGAGAGACGTCTTCGGGAATGAAGCTAGGGTAGCACAGAAGAACGTGCCCGATTGTGCACTTGGAAGGATCATACCGGTAGCGGTTGCTGCCGGTCGTTCACAATAAGTGAAAAAGGAATGAGAGGTGGTGATGGTCGACCGATGGAACAGGAAAATACCGCACAAGCTTTGCATTGGTATCTGTATCGACGATCACGACTCCTCAAGAAGAAGGACGAACAGACATGAGTGTATTTTCTAGGAACGATTTTATTTCTCGTATATGGTGGAATCGCAAGTAATCGATTGCGGATATCTGAGCCCTTGTTTTCGAAATTGCGAGCAAAATAGCACATGGTCCAGCTTGAAGACAAGTTCCGACACTCGTTACCGGCGGGGCCTGAACGGCCGACAGGGCATTCAGAAAGGAAGCAGCTGTGGGGATGATCCTGCTCTGGCTAATGGTGAAACCAGAAGTGATCTAGAGAGGTTGTTTGAGCGCTTACTCTCGAAGCTGTTTTGCCACGATGCTCCTCTCGTTTCTGACAGTGCTTGAAAGACCAGGCTCTCGAAAAAACAAGCCGTGCCTTTGGGTGGGTAAACAAAAGCCTTTTTAGTTTCGTGTCCAATTCGACCTGACCATAAAACGCCCCTTGCTGGGGTCATTGTGTGTGGGTGTACTGTTTTCGAGAACCTCCGGACACGCTGAATTTGCTAGACAGAGCCCTTCCGGCCTAACGAGAGCGATGCACTGGTATCCACTACGCATTTCCGCTGGATAGTTGGATAGCTGCTTGTTACGGTTGGCTATATTCAGTGCTTGTTCGACAGGCTTTGATCCCCTCTCTCGAGTTTCCTCCGCAGGTTCTTAATCTAAGAGAGAAAAGGGCTTCCAGCTAAGTTAGTGACTAAGAAAACGGAACAGTTTCTCTGTGGCAAGCAATTTTGTTCCAGCTAGAGATTCGGATGAGACTATAGAAAATTTGATAAAAATGAAGTAACTCAGAGCTTGTTACTATGAATGACGAGAGCTGCAGAAGCTTTTCGCTGTTTCTTTTTTATGGAGAAGCGGTCGACTTGTTAAAGTGTTATTAAAAAACGGGGCAGCGTCTGACATTCTAAAACCTTTTTTTCGTTTTTTTTCTGTAGAAATTACACTTCTATTCTTCTATCCTTTCATCTTAACCGCCCGAAAAAATAAAATTTTATTCAGTCTCGACAGACTAAGAAGAATGAGGTAGTTCGTAAATCAGTTTGATGCGCCTTCTTTTTCTGTTCATAAAACCGTAGTTGCCAAAATCGTCCCACCAGGCAGGCACCAAGTTACGCGTCATCATAAGGAAAACGGAAGGTAAAACTAAAAACTAAGAGTAAAAATTGGGAAGAGACGAAGGTCGGATAGAAAACCCTGCCATAATGGAAGAATGCAATGACGAATATTACGGCAGCAGGTAATTTTGTCCACGTGTATTCCTTTCTCATCATTGCAGTGTAAAAAAAAAGGCTTGCCTGATCTGTGGCAGCCATAGATGCAGACTTTCGCTATATTTTTGAGTGAAAGAAAGTAGCGCGACTTTTTCTAATTTTCCTCATCTCACCCCGCAGTCAGTTTTTTCAAAGTACGACGCGCCATTTTCTCATATGGATTTTCATTTTATAAATGAAGCCGGAATTCAGAGCTGTCTGAGTAGTATAACAAGGACATGTTGTAAAACTCTAAAGTAATATCTTAGTTTTGCAGTCCGATGTAGTGCGACAACAAATTTGTTTTGTCATGTTTAAACGAAGATACATTTCTCAAATGAGCCGCCACGCTGGCACAGTGGTTACGGCGCTCTGCTGCTGACTCGAAACACGCAGGTTCGATCCCGGACGTGGCGGTCAAATTTCGATGGAGGCGAAATTCTGGAGGCCCGTGTACTGTGCGATGTCAGTGCACGTTAAAGAATCTCAGGTCGTCAAAATTTCCGGAGCCCTCCACTACGGAGTCCCTCTTAGCCTGAGTCACTTTGGGAAGTAAACCCCATAAACCATTACTTAAAGAGGTAGCTCTCACAATCGTGGTGAACAAGTAGGTCACCTTTTATCTTGCTCACACAGCACGGAAGGCTGAGACGAACAAAAATCCTGATTTTACTGATGTTATTGAGATGTTTTTCACATATTGATGTATTTGAATTGATACAAAAGGATATATTTATTTTGTGCAGTGCTGTTGCCACACTAAAAGCCAGAAAAATACAACCTGTTAAAGGTGGTGGTGCTGTTGGTATTCGGGGTGATTAGGTAGTCTATAGTTATAACAGAGGAGATTGTACATGCCGCAAAATATTTTGAAGAAGGAGGCAGGAGATTGAAACATTCGCAGTTGAGTGGGAAACAGCTTAAATCTTCTTATAATAATATGACAAACAAAGAAAGGAGAAATAAAAGAGAAATGAGGCATGAAGCAAGCAAGGAAACAAGGAAGTTACTTGGATATGGCAATTGCCAGCCATGTTGCCATGTTCTTGGCGTCCTCTGTGTAGTTGATCAACCGAAGAGAACTCTTGCGAGAATGGCATAAAAGAACATATACATCTTTAATTTTTTTTTGCAGAGAAAAAAATTACAGTGTTTACATCAAGAGAACAATTAATCGTATCGGCTGCTTCACAAATTAACTGGTAGATTGTTGTAATGTTTTCATTGGCTTCGTTTGAAAACTCCCCTTAACTGCCGTCGTGTCTCGTGGAAGGTATTGGGCATTGCAACTAAATTTGAACGAGTGCGTGAGACCGCGTTAAAATTGTGGAATGAACTTTCCTTCGCGCAGAAATTGATTTCAAAGACAATCTTTATAAGTTATCTAGTTTGTGAGATTTCCACTCTGTTTAAAAATAAAGAAAGTTCTTTATTAAAAAAAAGTTAAACATATTTAACCTTTTTCTAATGTTTTTTGACCAACTGCACCATGCAATTTGTCAGAAAAAAAAAAACAGCACTCCTCCACGAGCGGTTGGCTTGCGTTCGCGGGAGTGGTGTTGCCGAAAAAAAAGAAAAAAAAAACCAGAGGTCGTCATCAGGCCTAGCAGCCAGGAGTGTCTGACGAAGCTCTGTAGAGCCGTGGACTCACGGACAGAGCGATTATTCTCCACGACGGGTCCCAGAGCATCCGGCCGGGGCACTGGTCTCTTTCGAGGTAATCATTGAGGTAATAAACGCCCGGGGCTTTGCCACGAGCCGGTCGAAGAGATGGAGAGCTAGATGAGCTCGCGGACATTAATCTGGTAGGGATGCGGAGTGGATGCAGGTATTGGGAGAGAAAAATGAACGGGAGTGTGCTGGTTCCGGTTTCATCGTTCCTTTTTCGGTTTTCTTTTATTATTGGAGGTTATCAAGGGGTCGAGTAATTAGGGTAGTCTGTTTAAGTCATCTCAGTGAAGTCTAACCTGCTGCTGTTCGCAGGGTAGTCTGCTGAAGCATATTGCTCTCAGCCAACCGAATGACAAATTGCACCTCACCGTTGTCACGATAGTAGTCATCTCTAGAGGCTTGCGTTATTGATGCTCTAAGTAGAAGCGAGCTGGCTCATTTGTTGCCTGTTACGCCAACATTTTTCCTTCGCCTGTACCGCACCACCATGCAAAGTTTTGAAATGAACAGTGCGGTAGTTTTCGTGTGCTTAAAAAAAAATTGAATCTAACAGGTGTCCCCCTCAAGAGCTGGTTGTTACTCTCTAGGCTCCCTTTGTGTTGTTGCAGGAAGAGTAACAGGAACCTTGGGAGAAAGATTTTTAAAACTCAGTTATTTTAGCGAAACACGGTCAAAGGGACGCGAATATTGTTTTATTTTTGCTGCAGGCACACACACACATTAAAAAAGCTGCACCTTAAAACCATTCATGCCCAATTATGGCCAAGGATCACTAAACATAACTAATGCCCGAAAAGCCACAACACACTGATATGAAAGGTGTTTAGAAATTATATTTGTTGAATTCTAACATGGAGAAACCAGCGGATCTTGGCAAGATAAGCGTCATTCATCAAACACTTCTACGTCACCCGAATAGACCATGTTTTGAGGTCATTTTTTTTGTACTCATTACTTTCACTGTCGATAATAGATGCCTTAAACAAATACTGTCCATTCCTCGAAGCTGTGAGCAAAGTCTGTATCTTAGTTCTATGTTCGCAGAAAGATAACAGCTTAAGTACGTGCTCTACATTATATTTACCTCTGATTGCAATCAGTCTTGTACGAAGGTCAGAGAAGTACACAATGCGCTGCCCACATGAAATCAGATTTTCTGATCCTTAGTTAACTCATACCCCTGCGGTTTTTGCTTTACTCGACAATGACAGTCTACTCGACAATTCCTAAGAAATACGAATTACCCACTCCCTCTGTATCTTAGGCGCTAAATTTGTACTTCTCTCCGTGTTCACATTCATAACTTTATGAACATCAGAAAATCTTTTTGTTTTAGATTCGTAAAATGACTTCAAGAGGCCGTGCGCATATAAACTTCTTCAGAGATTAGTAAAAGGAAGCATGTAGCGCCTGATGTAATAAAAGTGAAAATCTCTAGACTTACATTTATTCTTTGGCTGGTTCTGCTCACGCACCTTAGGTAAGAGAAACGTTATGAGCTGACTGAATGGGAGGTTGAGTCATGTAATGAATTCTGCTGTCTCGCGTAGCATCCCAAATATCTTCGCACATTTCGCACATATTCCGTTCTCCCTTCCTACGGTAGAATTTTCGAAACCAGGTTATAGCAGTGTTAAACTGGGTCTTTTTTATAAAAATGCTTGTTCTTCCTTAAGAATCTGGGCATATTAAGGACGGTAGGGGGTTTTAGCATTGTCACAGAAATTGGCAGGTTAGCGCTGGGTCAGAAAGGTAACAATGCAGTTCAGAGTAGTAAGTGGCACAATTTAGTTCTTTAAACTGCTACATATGCATGCAAATGTTCATATCCAGCTCTATAGGTATATGTGTGCATGCGTCATAATGTGCTCATATACAACATGTGCTCATAAAAACGAGAAAATGAAGAATGTGCTTCAATGTCGATGAAGTGCAACAAACATATGCTGTATAAAATGTCATACAATTCCAAAAATGAGCACGTCAATTGAGTTTTAAGATTACAACACCACTATGAACACAATATGTTACTAATTTTTTGGTTTTGAAATAGGTTTTAGAATACGGCGCTCATAATTTAGGCCTAGCTCACAAAATAAACTCGATGAGCGCGCGTTCAGGGATTACAAACTTCGGCAGACCTCTTCCTCCGAAACCGGAGGTTGTGCATCTCCGTGGGGTCTCATTGGTTACGGTGCTCGGCTATTGAGCCGGAGTACCCGCGTTAGGACCCGACCGCGGCGTAGCGCCGCCATGAAACTTTCAAGTGGCGGCCGCGTTTCGATGGAGGCGAAACGCAAAAGGCGCCCGTGTGCTGTGCGATGTCAGTGCACGTTAAAGATCCCGAAGTGGTTGAATTTATTCCGGAGACCTCCACTACGGCAACTCTTTCTCTCTTTGCTCTTTCACCCCGACCTTCCTCCCTTCCCTTATGGCGCGGTTCAGGTGTCCGCGAGATATGACACAGATAATGAGTCATTTTACTTTTCTCAAAAACCAATTTACCAATTTCAGCAAAAAGCGTTGGAGTTGACAACATTGTTGCAGAAACGTGGCCCTTGAGCAATAGCCCGCTGGCGTTCTTTCGGTAAATCGGCAACGACGGTGATAAAGTGTGACAGTTGATTGAGAGAGAGACGGGTATCTTGGTTGAGATTTTAAAATGATTTAATCTGCTCTGGGGTGCGTACCACGCATTGACACTCGCAGCTACAGAGGCGGTTATGTCCACCTGCAAAACACTGCTTGCGCACAATATTTAGTGCTTAGAAGTGCTAAACTTTCTGTATTCTTGAAGACCCACTTCCACCGTCGGTGACGCTCATCGGCAGTCCCAGTACTGAGTGCTAAATGGTTATCTTCCCCGTCGAAATGAGAGCTCGCGATTCGAATCACTTGTCAATGGTTAGCATCTTGTCAGAATCGTTAGCTGAAAATTAAAAAGTTAAAAAGCGCGTAGCGAACCCAAGCGTCCGAAAACTCGCCACCAGGGGTCATAGTTTAAGCGTCTCTCGAGTTAAATCAAGTGCTCGTCACTCATAATAACCCAAGGGATTGTAGCGTAGTCGTGATAGCTAACTGGACATGCTCCTGTCCAGCCTGGACCACTTCGCTAAAGAGATTTTGTTTTATGAATCCATGCCAGGATTCCTAATGTGCGCTTTGGCACGTAAAATCGATTCGTGATTAGCTGGTGCCTTAGCTAAATCTGGTTGGAGGTTCTGCCTTGCCAGATTCAAGGCTAACCAGGATATATGCCTTAAACGGTGTCTCAGTGACTATTAAGACCAAAAAGCGTGCTGTAAAATGTTGCACTCGCAAATATTTTAAAAACTTTGCTACTGGGAGACGACAGCCGGTGGAAGGCAAGAGTTCTTTCGCCCCCCCACTTTGGTCTGTCCTTGCGTTCGTATGGCGGATTACAGCGAACAGTGGGGGCCCGGTTACGCCTGCGCCAGAGCGACCAGTAGAAGACTCAAAACGTAATAGAAGTGGAATGAAAAACTATGCTGGATGCTAAGGTTCATTTTGCACGTTTCTGATTTCGTTCATGAAATCAGAGGAAAACCCATATCTGTACGCACTTTTTAACGCCTCTACAGAGTGGCGACTCACTTTGTAGAAAGAAATGAGAATCGCTATATTTTTTTGTTGTTGTTGAGTCGCGTTTTCGAGCGTCTTTGTTTTATACTTTTGCGCAGCCCCGAGTTTCATTGTCACCGCCTCTCTCGTCCATTCTGGACCCGCTCGGGAAATATGCTTTTAATGAACCAGGACAAAATGCGATGCTCAGAGAAAGAGGGCAACCATCTAATAGCAATGGTTGAAGCCCAGACCACGACGGGGCCGCGACGTGCCGTCGTGTACACGAACGAGCAGCAGCGGCTAGCAGAAACTGACACTGAACTGAGTTTCGCCGGCGGCGGACAAGGCATCTAATGAGCACGACCACATTCTGAGAACGCGGATGGCGCGACGTGCTAGGACAGTGGTCAATAAATAAAAAAGAATAAAAGAAGTGGAAACCGGTGGTCGGGTCCTAGTTTTGCGCCTTTTTTACGTGAACAGGTCATAATAGCCGGCGTACATCGTTGTGGCCCATGCAGCGGACCGTGTACAAACACCTTGGGTAGCAGCGGGCAGACATGCAGTAACCGTGTGATGTAGATTTCGGCAGAAAAAAACAAGAAATACGAACTGTTCGTTAAAAGCAGTGACAGCGGAAAGCAGTGCGCGCAGTGCAGACGGCAACCGCTGCAGTTGCTGCGAGGGTACGAATATATGACGCTAAATATGGAGCAACGCACGGAGAACGAGGAAAGGTGGTCGTATTGCTGAGAGAGAGTGTAGCCGGTGGAAATCCATGCAACTGTGTTCTCGGTGGGTAGCTTGCCAACAGGGCACGTCACGACAGACCGAAAGGCCAAAAGCGCTATCGACCAAGCACTGCGGTGGTGTCGTTTGCCTCATTCCAAACAGAGGGGATCAAAGTGCGCGAACGGTGTGCTTTTAACGGGAGGCTCGGGGCGTAATTTACGAGCCCTGTGCTCCTGGCCACAAACGCGTCACTCAAAGCAAAGCGGCCCGGGAAGGCACCACACCCGCCGAGTAAGCAATGGGCAGGGAAAATGAAAGAAGAAAAACATTGGCGATTCAGAACGTGTGCAGAAAATTGCTATCCAGCGGGGAAGTTGAGTCTAGATGAGAAAGTTTCTGAAAAGCGTACCATGGGAGATGTTGGCCTATGAGGTTATAAAGCGCATCGATCGGGGTGGAATATCAGTCCTTCTCCTTCGCTGAAAGATATGCTTTCCCGTTTTGAAAGGCCAAGGGCTGTTCACTTCAGCGGCCGCTATGCACCGTGTTTAATTACTCTCGCATAGACGCCGTCGAAGTACAGGCTGCTGCGCGAGGCTCATTAAGCATCTAGGTACCTTTCAAGCTTCTTAGAGCGTGATGGGCTCAAAGCTACGCTATAAAATGACGGCTAAACCGATAAAAGAGGTGATACTTAATCATCTTTAAACAGCACAAAGACGGGAGGCGCGCTATTCGCTCGCAGTGTGCATATATGAGGCCGAGCTGTTGGTAATATTGGTTATGCAGTGCTTAACGCTGCGAAGTGACACGTGGGCTATGAGAGACGCTGTAGTGAACGGCTCTGGATGGAATTAGTTCACCCGTGGTTCTCTAACGTGTTCTTAAGTTGCACAACATGTGGTCGTTTATTTCACCTCCATCTGAATACGGCCGTCGAGCGACCTCGTGACCTATTGCAGTGGCCTTGCGATAAGTAGCCAGGAGACAAAGCAACTGAGATATCGTGGCGGGTCGAGTGGAAGCTATCATTCGTTCATCTGCTCACCATAAACGTAAGTGGATGGTTCTAACGTCTGGAGCTATTTAGGAACGGTAAATTTATTTTTTTAGTTAAATATGTCTAGTTCTTTCGTAACGGATGTGGAAAAGCTCAGTGGTTGATCGGGAATGCATTTATTTTCCGTCCTCTTATTGGCTTCCACTACGACAGATATTGCATTCCTCGTGCCTCAACGGATGTTCATTTCTGTTGAGTTACTGTGCGTCGTCGTCAGCACGCTTAACCCGAACGCTCGACAGCGTGGCTTGGACTGACGCAAGCGCGGAAAAAGCGTTGCCCGCTGTAGCCAGGACAACGCTCTGTATGCTTGCAGTGGCTGACGATATCTGGGGCGCTATTCAATTTTACTTGTCTCGCCTGACTTGTCTCGCGTAGAGATCGAGCGCTCTGGGCGGGCCCGTTTCGCCGCGATTTGCTCATGGCTGCGTTCTCACGCATGCACAGAAAACACGTTGTGGTTTGCTTACTTCGGCAAATCGACATTACATCCGACCGCTCACGCCGGTTTGGAGTTTGGCCTCGAAGCTGCCGCTTGAAAGAAATGTAGATCGAGAAGAGCCGCGCAAAGGCTGTTCATGATTTTTAGTGCGAAATCACTAATCCAGTGGGTAAATCCTGAGCAATATCTTGTGGTGTTTGTGGGCTTGTGCCAAGTGAAATAATAAATAAGTAAAAGTAAACATCCGTGACACAGATTCGAACCCGGGGCGGCACGAACAGATCAGCTTGGATGGCCACTGTGCGAGAGCATTCGGCTAACACCGCAGCCGAAGATGCCACATGGTAAACTGCAACACTCTCTCGAGCTGTGCATTGGGCATCGTCTTCTTCATCAACTAATGCTACTATCAAACTAATATTTGTGCTTTGAGCTATGTGACGGTAGTGACATACAGGTGTGCGCTGCATGCGTTGGCGTGGACAACCTTTTGGTAGGAACACGGCACTAGAGCAATATGCGTTGGCGTTGACAACATTGCTGCCGAAACGTGACACTGGATCATAGGCCGCACGGCGTACATTGGATAAATTTGTACTGACGACGAAAAAGTTGAAGACGCGCATAACTGGTGCCCTGGGTCAGTGGACACCACTCTCGTGCTAATTTTTATTTTTTATTTATTTTTTGTTTTTCTCATTTCAAAATTTTATTTTATTATTTTATTTTTCGTTCTTTCAGTCAATGCAAAACTGAAACATTACATACGTTGCATTCGAATTTGCACATAAAGCCATTGTGCCGTCTTCGATCTCCCAGCTAACAGGTCCCCTGTCGTTGCGTCGTTCAGTCTTTCAGCCTATACCCTATTACTACTCCTTTTCCTCCTCTATAAACGCTCCCCTTTTCAGCAGTTCACCGCCTGTGTCTTGGCCACTCCTCCGTAGTGGGTATGTGCCATTTTATTTGAGGCCAACCAAGCAACCAACCAACCACAAACACGCTTTCAGGTATGTGGCGGTGGTGTCCACCAGCAAAAAACTGTGCTTTCACACAATATTTTTGCTTAGGAATGATAAACCGCCAGCTATCGTTTCTTGCTCAGGACACGCGCAACTCTTTTTTTCGTCCCGGCAAGCCAGAATGAATGATCCCCCGAACAACGTGGACAAATCGGGAAGCCTGACACCTACCTGCAAGAACACTGAACTGATAGGCGTTGTCAGAGAAGTAATGAAGGAGAACCTGAACAACTCTAGCCGGCATATTTGTTATCGAAGCTTACAAAGACCATGAACCCGCCTTTTCTCTGCTTTTCCTTACTTTTATTTCTTTCCTGCGGTGGCATTGAGGTCAAACTTGAAAAGCTCGCGAACTGTCGCACGCCATGTCGGGCTGCCGAGATAAGCGAACTGCAACGCGTTTCTGTGCGTGTATGAGACCGCAGCCACGAGAGAAATGCGGCTAAACGGGCCCTTCCAGTGCACGCATTGTCCTCGCCGGTCAGGCAAGGTGCAGTATAATTAAAATCGAACTGCGCTGCAGTTATCGTTAGCCGCCTCCAACCCACAGAAGGTATGTGTCTCGACTCCAGCGGCCGACGCTTCGCGCTGCTTGCGTCACTAGAAGCCACGCTGTCAGGTGTTCGTGTTAACCGTGCTGATGGCGGTATGCAATACGTAACGAAAACAGTCTGCGGGAACGGGTGTTGATGCGATAGCGTTAAAGGCCCGTTCACCTAAAAATCCGGTGTTGGCGTAGTAATGAAAAAATCAATGGCAAGGCTCTGGCAGGTTGTCCCCCGAGACCAACCTAAGAGGCAGGCAGGTGGGCCACTTCGGTCACGTGAACTTGCGGCGTCATCATAACCTGCACACCAGATAGGGAGCAAACTGCTCACCGTGAATGATTGATCACTCGGGAAGAGCAACCTGGGTCGCGCAAGGTCCACCGATGACAGCACCTGCCATCGCAGGGTAGTGGCGCATTGATCAATTGTTGCACCATTGCGCAATGAGGGGTATGAGGACTCCCAGGGATCTACGAATGTAAAGTAGAGAACGACCATCTGCAGATATGGGAGTTGACCCATTACGTAATAGCGTCATGCCCTTAAGGCGGAGCTTAAGTGCCCCCTACAATTTTGTTAGCTAGTGAACTTACCTTCAGCGCTCTTTATAAACCAGGGTTTATGCGACGTCGCCTTTGGCACATGTGTCACTTTCGTGTTCCTTTTCCTCATCCCGCTGATTTTTCACAGGTATAAAATGACGCAATGTTGGGGTAACTTGATACTGGAAAAGCTGCTCTTAGTTTTTCTCCATGTTCTTTCTTCCTAAAGGCTCATTCCTCGCGTCAACCCTACACCCTCTACCCCCACCGTCTAAATTTTTCCTCAAAGACTATGTCTTCTTTGCTAATAGCTGCTGGATTATGCAAGAAGTAATTTGACAGCCGGGTGTGGCCATGCAGAGGGCAAAACACATGCCTACAACGACCGAGCTGTGGGTTTAACAGCTCCCATAGCCACTGCGACCAGGAAGGCAAAAAATGACGATGAAATCCTACGAGTTTAACTGCACACGCTTACATCCACACCATTTTTGAACAAAAGTTATAGCTAGATATCGCGTGTTCCGCCCGAATCATGCCAAGATCGTGTTCTAGACAAGCGTTTTGCCCTCTGTACTAGCAGAGGCTGCGGCAATTTTTGACAACGCATCAGAGTGCAAAGCACAGCAACACGCCAGTAACTTAATAACGGCTCTCGCCTGACTGCATGTAAGTCGTTTAAAAAAAAAGAAAAGCCACTTTTCAGCAATTTTGGAAAATTTGTGAAACTCCCGACAAGGTAAAAGCTTTTTCGGGAAAAAATTTACCTACAGTACTTCAAGTGCAACAGACAAAAACGCGATCTCTGTGCTTCTTAAAAGGAGGGATAGTTGCCAAAACGTCTCGGAAATATTGTACTGAATGACTTTCATAGCTTTCCAGCGTTGTAAAATAAATAAACTAGAAAAAACTATAGATTTTAAAAGTGGACCTCTAGAATTTATGTAGCAGCCAAAGTTTATACAGCTGGGGATGCAGTAATTATCCGGAGGAAATCATAATTGAAAATAGAAGGCGTTTCCCGCAGCTAGAAACAAGGCATAAAAAAGTTGATGCATAGAGGCCGGGTGAAACTTACAACGTATTCTTGCCATAGTTTGGCGCAACTCAGAGTACTTTTTAAAATTCCACGTAAATAGTTACGAGCTCAGATTAGTTCGAAAAAATTTTTAATATTTATTTCAGGCCGAATGGTATTTTTTTAAGTGGCAAAAGAAGTTCAGAAAGTGGCGGTCTAATGTTCTTGTAGCACCCTCCTCGCGGTGTATTTCTTGGGGCATTTAAGAATCCCGCGAAAAAGAAGCAAAAAATCTGATCCGCTCTTGTGCTGCTGTATCCGAGCACTGTGAGACACGTCGGACACTGCAGAAAGTGGGACAGCGTAGTAATGGCAGTGCATTCTCTGCGACGAGACGTATATTGGACAGACGGGACAACGGATTAAATGAATGGCCGCCTTGCCGATGTCGGGAAGTTACTTAAAGTGCGTTCTGTTCTGTCACTTCCCAAGGCACTGCTGTGTGTGCGGTTGTTTTCTTTCCTTCGAGAGCACGCGTTCTGGAATGGAAGGAACTCTTGATGAGCGCATTAATGAGGCTGCGGAACCGGAAGCGTTTAGTGCAGGAAAAAAAATACACTGACATGCACGTCAGCCAGCGATTGCCCTTACAAAAGACTGATTGCCCGTGCTGACTTCTCTTCTCTGAGAAAAGTGGTTTCGGCTTATTTTAGAGCTACGTTTTTCTTCGACCGTTCGTCTCTCCTTGTATGTCTGTGCTTCTTTGCTTGCGCTCTTCCTTTTATAAACTTTCCTGCAAATTTCACACAGTTGAGTTTTCAGCATTGTGATGAATTATGACTGTTATCAGCTACCTAGAAGCGTCTAAAAACGTTGCGAAGATACAAATAATGCACGCACAAAAAAAAACCTCCTGACATCTAAGATAAACTGATGTTGCTGATATAACTGAGTGAATAAGTTAAGCTAGTTGTCATTGGGCATCAAAGGTTAAAAAAAAGAACAACAGTCCCTTACCTAAAGAACAAGGCAAATGATCATTGCACTGGTTAGGTACCTCCGTGCAACCGACACTATGCGTGCACGAGAAATTGATCAGTGTTCGTGAACTGCACATTGATCTGACACAAAACGCAAGGACTCTCAAAGTAGTTTATCTGCTGTTTCAGATAGAGCGGTGGGGGTGACGGATGCTGGAATTTCAGTGTTCATACAGAATAATATGAGAATCATGGAGACAAATGTGAGAATTATGTGAGAATGATGTGCGACATGAACCTTAATTCAGAGAAAACTGAGGCCGCAATTTCTGCGTGCTCTCCGCCGCAGTTTAGTATGTATGTGCATAACGATGCCGACGTGTTTGTAGCTGTGCCATACTTTTAAAAGTGAAGAGGCAGCAGGGTATACATTTTTAAACCGACCTCGAGCTGCAGAAACGGCATTTCCGAAAAGTGCACAGCTTATTGAGGAGGCGCGGAGAAAACAAACAGAGAAGCAGTTTATAATTTTTGCTTCAGGAAAAAACGGACACAAATGGAGTACGGCAGGGGCAGCTAAGTTTGCACAAGTCTCCTGGAATAAAAGGCAGCGTGAGAGGACGAGGGCGATGAGAAACACCGAAAAAAAAAAGGCCTACCTTAGTCCTACCGTCACTAATCGTCGTCTTTACGCGCCTCGTTCCCCTTTACAAGATTAATAACCGAGCAGACTACACGGAGACTGTATTTCCCAGAGTTCTTTTAGCGCACAAACAGGCGACACGTGAAGACAAGAAAGAGAGGACAGAGCGCTACTTGCAACTAATTTTATTCTGAAAAAAAGCAGTCACTTACATGCCCCTAAAGGGGCGGGGGGGTAAGTGGGTTCACAGGTAAATCAGCCCGTGCGAGGGCAATAACTGAAAGACCAAAAAGCATGAAAGGTCCCAGGTATGTCATTTCTTTCCAAAAATATCCAGAAATACAACATCATTATCATAAATTGTCACAGACGGCGTGTTGACACATGCGCTCCTACACTTCCTGATACGATACGCCGCCCCGAACTCCCGCGCGAGCGTATCAGTGCTCCTGCATAGGATGCTGGTGCCTTGGAGTCTTGCATCGCACGTTTTTTCCTTGGCTCCCTGTTTTCCACTTTCCTCTTTTCCACAGTTTTTAATTTGTAAAATGGTAAACAGAGAGGAAATAAAAAAAAATGCGATGCAAGGCTCCAAGGCACCGGCATCCTATGCAGGAGCACTGATACGCTCGCGCGGGAGTTCAGGGAGGTGCATCATATCAGGAAGTGTGGGAGCGCATGTGTCAGCACGCCGACTTTGACAATTTATGATAATGATGTTGTATTTCTCGATATGTTTGAAAGGAGATGATACGCCTGGGTCCATTCATGGTTCTTGATTTTTCAGTTGTTGCCCTCGCATGTGCTGATGTACCTATTCAACCCTCCCCTCCTTTCCCTGACTGCTTTTTTTTCTCCAAATAAAATTAGTTGGAAGTAGCGCTCTGTCCTGTCTGTTTTGTCTTGAGGTGTCTTTTTTGCGCTAAAAGAACACTGAGAACGCAGTGAATCAAATAGCCCCCATAACGCATTTTACGGAGATTGTAATTTTAAGAGGCGCCTACAGAATTGTCGCTGTGAATTACGTGCGTATAGAGCTTCCTAACCACCTTTCCCAAAGATTTTTCTCTGCACATTTGAGCACCGTTTAGCGGTGGTCACTGGTTTAAGTAGCGTCGGTATAGTATCTAAACGTCTTGTAGCCATACTCGACATGGAGGACCATGGCTACAGACACTCGGAGCTAGCTGATGTCGCAGTCATAAAAAGCGATGACGTGCAAAATGGTTGCGACCACGGGAGTCATCGCAGCGAGCGTTCGGAGTTCTCGTGAAACTCGCTTTTATGGCTTCAGTGCAGAATGACTCGGGATGCTTGAGCAGTGTATCGATTATTGAAATAAACTGTGCGGCTTAGGGCAACGAAATCGGTAGGCACTCAGGATAAATTTAGAGTCTGTCTTTATATTTGTTCGGGTCACACCAACGGAAGCCGGTATCTGTCAGGAACTGTAGCAGGTTCAGGAAAGGGGCAAGATACTTTTAAGGAGTTGCTGCTGCCTCGCATGAGGGGCCTCCGGCAATTTAAGCCAATGCTTTTGAAAGAAAACCACCTTCTCCTAGCGATGGCGGTGAATTTGAGAGGTATGACACAGTTCACTTCATGTGTACAGTGCACGGAAATGTACACATAAAGCCCGTATGTTTGTGTCTAGGTTTTCTTGTTCCGCGTGCGTATGTATTGCGGACGCGCACTGCACGGGCTGCACACACATCGTTCTGCGCGTTGTAAAATACGGGAATTCTGAGAATTTAGTCTGTAAAATTGTGTCACTGATAGTTATTTCGTTATTACGTTTAGCAGGAAGGCACGCTAGCAGCCCTTTAGAAATAACCAGCAGAAGAAATGTAAATTCAGATCTGAAATATTAATTTCAACCTACATATACTTTACGTACCTGCGGCAAACCGATCCCTATAGACTCACTAAAACGAATCCCCGCAGATTGATTCTTGTGTTTCATTTAAAGGAAAGCCTTGATATGCATCAGTACGGGAAACATGTGCGATGAGAAATAATTCTTTGCGAAAATACAAACGAGAGAGCGCTGCTTATCGTCTGAATAAAACAAAAGGGGTGACAGGCCTAACCTAAGTTAGTAGTTTTTATTACCAGTCGCCATCAGACAGAAAAAAGAAGAGCTTTGTAATGCCTTGGTGACGTTTCCCGCAGAATAGAACTTACGACTGTCTTGTGATGAAGCTGCGTGCAGCCTCAAAGAATAATCGACCAAATAAGCTGAGGGCCTATAGGCTTAACAATTTTCTTGAGTTATGTGCCTCATGTTATCTCGTCTCTTGTTGGAGGGACAGAAACGGACGCATTGTCCCGAACCCTTTGCTTTCCCAACCTAAGAATTAACTACAAGGGGGTGCTGGGCGGCGCTGTCTGGGTTCGCATGGATAGCGATAATGGGACTGTCGAGAGCAACGCTTCGTTAACTCGAACGCCTGGAGTGCGACGGTGCGGAACTAAACGCTCAGAGGACTCACGCTCATCGTACCGTGCCATGGAATGGCGAAGACTAGTGCCCTCAAGCATGCGGCCAGTAACTAAAAAACAGACCTGGGTAGTCTAGGCAAAAGAAAGGCAGGAATTTGAGTATCAGAAGATTTGGGTGCTCCACCATGAATTAGTGAAAGGATAAAAAGAGTAATAAAGGCGCTAACGTGCGGTGCATCAGAGCGGATGAAGGGCAGAGGGTAGGCAGGGGGTAAACCAGAACTGTGTTCCGCTTGGTTACCCTGCACTGGCGTTAAGAGAAGAGGTGAAGTAATAAAATAAGGAAATTGCTTGGGGAAGTCCCAGAATTCCCACGATGCGTTGTTCGAAAAAACAGTTTTACTAGTCAAAAAGCTCGCACTTTGGGCTACTTGGTGTGGAATAGCGGAGACATACAGCTCCGGAGAGACAGGACCATGTCTCTCAGTGTGTCCTGTTTCTCCTGCGCTCTATACAGCCTCTTTACTATCCAGCCTACTAGTGGTCTTTGCGACGAAATTGCCTGCGTCGAAATTACGCAGCTCGAATTTGACACTCGGCGGCGGAGAGGTTTATTTGGAACTTGCCTTCGCTTTCGTTCTTGCGGAGCGTGTTAGCGAGGTATTGTAGTAATGCATTGTTTGAAAGTTTCAGTTGCAGAGCTCATTGCAGGTCTTCACACATCTGAAAAGACGTCTCTTGCAATCCTGTTTGACAGCTGGTCAAAATAACATGCGTATCACCTTTGTCGCCTGCATTTGAGTCTCTCTCTCCTTCGCACTGCACATGGAGTCTCATATACTATCCACAGCGATAACATACTACGTCCTGTTGGCCTCAAACCAGAGATATGCTTCGCGCTGTGTACAAAGCGCGCTCTTTGATCTTCTGAAATCAGGATCCGGGGTTATACTGGAAAGGCGATGTCCTAAAGAGTTTGTGATTACATGAAAAGAGCATGCAGTATCTTGATATTCTCCGGGCTCTTTTACATGCCGATTTTGCTTGTGGCGTATGGCGTCACGCAGTGCAGAATAGTGAATAAGGGCAATAAAAATGGACCGAAAATGCCCTGCTTGGTCTGTCTGAACATGATTAAGCTCACAGAGATTTTAATTAAATAATGCCTTCGACGTTTCCAAATAATCACTGCCAAAGCATTCACGCTGTGCCGTTAAGTTCTTAGCCCCTGCGAATCTAATTGTGGAGGTACCAGAGGCGCGGATACCAGAATTAAACTGTGCGGCAGAGATAGCTCCAGCCATTTCTCTAATATATAGAGGCACCCATGCCTGCTGAAGACTACCAGCTTTAAGGAATTGATGCCGTATTTTGCTTGCGTGTTTTCTTCTTTAAAATTATGCCTCAGATATTAGTATATATTGATTGCCCCATAGTATTCGCTTACTGCCTCTTAATTCGGTTTCATCCACCCAAAAATGACTTTGACGTGCAGTTAGCACAGAGGTCAGAATCAAAAGTACGCCGAAAAAACTTATGATGCGTTGTTCGTGTTGTACCGACTCTTGAAACAGGATTGCTCAAGTGTTCTATTCACGTAAAAGTACGTGTTAACGATTATATTGTAGTATGTTTCGTGCTTCCAGTAACCTAAACACCAACTTCACATTATCGCCGTTGTTTGGTTAATAAAATCGAAAACAAAACATTTTTTTAAATAAAAATTTACTTATAAATTAATGACGGCCGTAGGCGAGCACCACGTGTTGTTTCTCATATTATAATGTCTAATGCTTTGTTTGAAAAAAGAAAACAGGCAAGTAAAATTAGGTTTCTTTAGTGCCTTAAGCATTTGAGGGAGGAGATTTCATTTCAAATGCTTCCTTTAAATTATTCCTGTAACCCATTGACAAACTCTACCATATATGCTCTTGCGCACATTCCTGGCTTATTATGACCCACGCACATAAAAAATACAATCTTTTAAATCTCGCAAAATTCACAAACGCATTGTCTTAGTGTTCACGCTTTGCATCACTCATAGAGAAATAGTTTTCTTCGTGCCATGTACGAGTGATGCATAATCAAAAGGATTCATTTGTCTTACGAACATTATATCAAGACATCTAGAGCATCACTGCAGTTTATTAGTTCTAATACTCTGAGAGATATGTGTCTCTTAAATAACAATACAGGAACATATGTTGTGCCAGAAAAGCATTTACCGCCTTGAAGCATCAAAATAAAAAATAATTATTGTCTCCTAAATGATCAGAAATGACTTGAATGCAGTCTCTCTCTTCTTTTTTTCTGAACAAACGCGTTCCAAAAAAAAGGAAGAAAAAAAACAATTTAATAAACATGCTTCTTCTTTTTCTGGGGAAATAATTCAGAGTTAGTAGCGGACGAAAGTCGTGGCACATAGCGCGTATGTTACGTTTTTTTACCCCGCTTGTTCTGTAAACACGGGTCTCACATTCCGCACGAGCGAATGCACAAGGTACATTAAAGACGATCGTACTCAAGCCATCCTCTGAGCGCTAACATCAAAGAGTGGTTTGCACAGGCGTCTCATCTGTTTTATGTGTTATATGTATCTATAGAATGTGCTTGATTGGGTCTCAATATTCCTTCTTGGCGCCGCATTTATGAAAGACCTGCGCGAAAGCTCGGAGTTTCGTTTCCAACACGTTGCCTGGAGGCCGTCTTTCTTGCAAATGAATATCTAGTCGTCGGCCTCAGGTGAATTTACAAAACCCTTTTGATCCGCTGAGACTTTGGTGACCAGAAGTGCGGTATCCGCGTCGCCATAATCTTGAACTTTTGAAGCGTAACTTGTGGTGTCTCGAGGGCAATGATAGTTTGCGACGACCGGTTTCACAAGTGTTTCATTGTGAACGGCGATGTGCTCAATTTTCTGTCGTTTCAAGCAAAATTGAACTTGGAGAAAAATGTCCGCGTCACCAAGTTGTTCCTTTACGACGCCGTCCTCATAACCAGTCACGCCAGGTGTCAGGCTGTTTCTAGAACCGCTGCCTAAGCTTAATTCATGCACTGTCCAATCAATTGAGAATGAGCATCATCGATGCAACCGCCATTTTAATTCAAGCTCAGCCGTGTTCTCGATTGTCTTTTCAGTTCCCACATTATTGGCTTCCTCGTGGAAGTGAGAAAAAGACAGCCCGTATCTACAAGACGAAACTTAAGTACGAAACAGTTAGTTCTTTTGTGTCATCTTATAACCGATTTCTGAAGCGCTGTTAATTTTTTTGTTGTTTATATTTAGTGCACAGTAACCGACATTGGACGCTATTGACGGCGGTGATTTACGTTCCAGTTAAGCTTGCTTTGTGTCGAGTACCTGCAATGTTCGTAGTACCGATAGCTTCGATGAGACAATAGATTTTCGTTGTCGAACACAACTCCAGGTTTATTAGACATCAATTTTAATTACGGGGCAACTGTGGAACAATGTAATGCACTCTCAAGGAAATATTAACGCCAGTTTTCTATTCTTGCGATTTTGTTTTTTGTCCTGCTCTTCGCGCTGTTTCCATCATTAGCGTAAACCAACAAGCCCAATTTACAACATTTGCGTATTCTCAGTATCTTGATACCTGTATCCACGGCTACCATTTCCCAGAATTCCATGATATGACAATTGCCACCGCCTATGTGAATCTCCCAAACTGCGATACTGAAATTGATCGAGGCCTGTACGGATTTCGTTGTGCTCAAGCGTGAGGGACGCTTAACGTTAGTGATTCGTGAATATCTACCAGCACACGTCAGCCCACAAGAACAGCGGCACCTGAACGCAGAAACAATGTGAACGTAGCGATGCGAACGTTAGGATTCAGCCCTCGCGAAACTGGCCATGCGATAGCCAAGAGAGGACGTACAGGGACGGTCAATGTACCCGGGCCACAATGTCTGCTTTCGAGCGCTGTAGTCGGGCAGTTACGACACCCCTGAGGCCCAAAATATCTATAGCGGATAGGAGAAGTCTCTTTCTCACCTCTAAGAGCCTTGATAACTTTATTGCAGTCATAAGTTGCAGAATATGCCACTGAAAAGCAGAACCTGTGACTTCGGAAATTTGGACCGACCCTGTACATTTGTTCGCACCTCCTTCGAAGGCCTAACCACGGTGCCCTGGTGTCTAACCTAGGCTGACCACATCACCGGAAATAGCACCGAGTGCTAAGCGAGTGGGCCCTACTAAGGTGGAGTTGTGATGTGTTCCAGGCACTGAATTTACGCAATCGTTCACGGCTAATGAGAACGCTCGTCAACAGGAGCGTTCCCACCTTAAAACATATACGACCAGAAAAGTAAAATGTGGAGATTCGGCATGTTTTAGTTCGCACGCTTGCGTTATAAGAGGGCGAGAATGCCGTCTGCCATAATGCAGGAGCTCATTATGATGCTTTGCATTAGGAACCTCCACAATACCGAGTTACATCCGACTTGGACGCCGGTCTCGCTTACACAGCCTGAGGGACCGGACGAGAGAATGCTCACAGGCTTCACTGAGTGCTCGGCGAAGGAGCGCTATTGACGCGAGGGCACTGCGCATGGCGATGATGCTAGCACACCTTTTGTTATAACTTTGCTAAGCAAGAAGAACACGTTGGAGGCTTGTACGGACATGCTTGCAAGCTTAGTAGGCGCAAATGCAGCTTCGTGAGCAGTTGCCGAACTACAAATTTATATTTCAATGATCCGTGAATGAAGCAAGCACACTTAGTGTCTGTGCAAAATTTCTGTCAGAAAAGTAAGTAGTCTTATACAATTATATTTTCACGCAAAACGCATACAATTCATTGCGATGCAAACTGAAAGCAAGTTCTTTCTTTTGGTACGCACTTGCAAATAAATGAAACAAAAAAGTTTCGAAAGAAAAAGAGGCGTTTGTTTTGGTCGTAACAAAAGGTACAAAGTCCTAAATACAGCTTTTTAATGCAAAATAGCGAGCTTGTGAAGCAGATTGCAATTGTCGCTCCTCTTCAGGAAGATCAACGCGACAAATACGCGTTCATCTGGTACGACTGAGATGGATTCACGCTTATCGAGTTTCTTCGTAGAAGCATCATAACGGAGCACTGCATCCCGCGAAAGCTAGTGAGGTCCGCGTCAAAAAATGAACTGTAGTAGGCGCCCAACTGAACAGAAGCAAGTCTCACATTTTGAATGCGCGAAAGAAATCATGGAAATTCTCATCTGAACACTAAAACATCTCAGTAGGGTAAAACGGCTTTTTAGCACTGCCCATTTAGATTATGTGATCACCACAGCACGACGGACAGCAATATATGTAGGCACTCTTCCACACTTCGCAAAGATATTGGCCGAGAAACGCGTTCGAGAGCTCAGCGAACGCTTTACGTTCCTAACGCGCACTCGTGTTAGTCTTAGTAAGCGTGAGGTTTATCTAAAGCTCAGAACTCCCGCTTTTCTCCGAGTTGGACAAAGGACTAGCACTGAGGGCTCAGAGTTTACGCACTTCGTATAGCGGGAAAGCCGCGGCGGTCTCGTCCTAGTTGCTTGTTTGGCCGCTATGTGCGCAATCAAGAGCTGTTGTACGACCCACTCGAGAGAAGAGGACAGTCATAAGATGGGTCCGGCAGCGCCCTCGTCCCAGTGCAGTCATCGAATCACTGGGCGAACGCTATGCGATGCTAGGGAGGAACGGAGCTGTACGCGTCTCCTTGTTTGCGCTTCCCCTCCTCCCCAACCATCGAGCCCTTTCTGTCTTTCGTTCTGCGAAAAGCGACTCACGGAGCGGTCATCGTTGTTTCGATGCCCTCTGTTGTGCTCTGAAGTCTAAATATAGCCCTGTTAGGCCGTTGTGTTGTCCGCGTAGAGGTTTAGGCGGTCCCATATTGAATGAGTGCTGGAAAGACATTCGAGTTTTGGGAAGGACGGAAAATAAGAAAAAAAATGGACTAGGCACTCCAGCTTAGAGTCGATAGAGCCCTTTAAGCGCTTCAGTGGGTTCTGCGGTGTTTTGACAAACATGGATAGGTGAAAAGTAGTTGCGCTAATAAAAAAACAGGCATGTGAGCGCACCAGAGATATCGCAGTCGTTGAAGGCAAAGAATTTGTAGTTGGTGTTTAACCTAAAATATCATCCAGGAATTAAAAAAATGGCACCAACACTGCCGCGAGGCATAGGAATTTTTGTTTACTGACTTTCATTAATCGCCCTGAAGGGTCCTGTTAGAACTTTCTATTTGTTACTCGAGAAGGCACTAGACACTCTGAAATAATCATATCACACGCGGCAGTTTCTGCGATATTCGAAGGGGCTGTCGGTATTTTAGGCACCTTATATGGAAAGTTCGGTTTCGTTCTTACCTTGTCCGAGGTCGAAAGAAAATAGGCATTCTGATCTGGACGACGGTTAAGTGAACGTGCCCTTCTCGCCGCCGTGCAGGTGTTCGCTGCTGTGAATGAAGTTTGGCCCGAAGCCTTTATTTGCCCTTCTGCGTGCCGTCACCACCACATCAAAATACTGACTGGCCTTAGTGCTATTACGACTGCGCCTGCAGCAGTGAGACAGAAGCGCTGTTCCAAAACACGAGAAGGCAATGAGTTTCGTCATCTTTGATGCCTTGCTTTATTTTTGTGCCTTACTTCTTTTTCCTTTATATTAAAGTTAAAAAAAAAAAAATAAACTACCTTCGTAGCTAAAAATACTAGTGGCCCCGAATGCTTTTCTTGGCATCGATTTGCGCCTTAATTAAAAGTTAAGTTTCTGCGCAACCCATGAATAAATAATCATGGCAAAGGTGTAGCATGGGCCGACAATGAAGTTCGCAGCTTTTATTACAGGTATGCATTCCGTTCAGCGTATTGCTTAAAGGGAAGCTGAAACGGTTTTTTATAAATTCGAGGTTATTCAAGAATTCGAATCTATCAAGCTTCTAGATAAAGCACACAAAGTATTTCTGCACCAGCATTTAAAATGGTGACATAATCGTCGATTAAAACCGTGTTGGTGTTCAGGCTTCTCCTCACTACGTTGGAGGAGTGCGAGGAAACTCGACAGTGACGTCATTGTTGCCGAAATTTCAGATGTCCGCTGCTTACGCCTGCATGCTGCTGTGTGTCGTCAGATGGCGCCAAACAATGCATCGTGAGCTTCACCTTCAATTGCGTCGGTTTTCTTAAATGGAATAACCGTTTCTTCGCTGGAAACGTAGTGCCGTCATAAGTGACGTCATTATCGGGGCCTCTGCTCGACGCTGTACGCTTCAGAGAAGCTGAACGCCGAAGAAGTCTTTATTCGGTGATTACGCCACCATTTCAAATGCTAGAGCAAAACGATTTCGCAGGCTTTACCTGCATATTTTGCACATTCGGCAACCTTAAACTTATCGAATTCTAAAACCGTTTCAGTTACCCTTTAATATGTCCCCGGAAGTTTTGTGGTGGCGAGAGTACGACGCTCTGAAAATAAGTTGACTGAGGCAGCTAGAGACCTCTTAACGTGCTACTAGAGTTCCATTTCATGGGATGGCGGAAATTTAGAGCTCGTTCAATTTGCTCGTGTACCACCAAGAAGGCCTGCGCCTGAAATAAGGAATTTCTTAGTTTCAGACTTATGGAGGCACAAAGCTTTCATCGCGAAAGCTTGGTTTCAAATAAAAAAAATTAAAAAAAAACGGAACATGCTCTTTTCCAGAGTCCTACCGAAAAATGTTTGGACAAGTCTGCGAAATAAAAAAAAAATGCACTCGCTGCCTTGCGGGCTGGTTTCAGCATTTAAGGATTGCTCAGTGCAGCGACGGCGGGAATAATGCGATTGCATCGACATTTTTTCAAAAAAACAGACGTCACACTTTTCATCGAAGTTTCCAACAAGACATTCTGTTCTTTCTCTTGTGTCCGACTACTGTGAGTAATGCTTTAGCACGGGAGACAAAAGCGTCCGAATTCCAATTTTCTCTTGCTCAATGTACTCTTCCCTCTCTGTCGTCTCCCGCCGCGAAAGCTTTGTTCGGGTGTTTTTACCTCGAGTTATCAAGCTGCTAAAATTACAAAAACCAGTAATTGTTTTCTTTTCTCCAGGCAATTAAAGTATGGGACATACCGAGGGAAACCTTTTCGACCGGTTCTAGTCTATCGTTCAGCGATAAGCGTTTCTCTTGGAACTAGGACTCAGCAGTTTTACTTTTCCTGGCCTGGGGCCGTTTTTGTCTGGACCAAATAATCGAACTTCTCTTTCGCCAAGGTTGGTTTAGAAACGAAATTCCTTGTTTTTGGACAACATATGAAGCGGGCGCAATATGTTTTTTCATTTCCCGTGGAAAAGGAAGCGTGCAAACAAAGGAGCGATAGAAATTTAACACAGTCGTGAGTTCTTTCTAATCGAAAATTACGACAGAGCTGGTCTCAAAATACTGCAAAACCTTTTGTCGTTTTGTCGTTAAGGGAAACTGTGAAGTTGTCTGTTGTCGCGAGAGAGCTGGTTCTGTCTTGCCGACAGTAAACAGCACAATACTTCAAAGTTGTTACTACAAGGAATTTTGTTGTTAGGTCCCAAATTACTGCAGAAAAATTTGTTGGGACATACGTTTGTATTTTTCGCCAGGGTTTACAAACAATGTTCAATAGTACTGCGTACTGTTCAAGCACAAACAGTCGAAGTCGAAAACTGCAGAGCTATCATTTAGCGGCTAGCATAAAAAAATACTGCAGAAAAATTTGTTATGACATACGTTTGTATTTTTCGGCAGGGTTTACAAACAATGTTCAAAAGTACTGCGTACTGTTCAAGCACAATCAGTCCAAGTCGAAAACTGCAGAGCTGTCATTTAGCGGCTAGCATAAAAAAATGGCTGAGGCTTAGCTTAGGTTAAGCCTAGTCAGATGCGAAGCATATTGTCGCCGAGTTGCATATCGAGCACGCCGCTTGGCTAGACGTTCTTCACGCTCTTCATCAGTCTCTGTAGCACGCCGCAACTTTTGCTTCTCATTCCAACGAGCAGCCCTGTCTCCAGGAGGCATCTCTATGCCGTGTACGCCTAGCAGAGGCAGGCGCACCCCCTTGTATACCGCCGCTCCAGCATCACGTGTTCACTACAGCGCACCTAGCGGCAGAAGCAGGGAACACATTGGTCGCGACGCCTCGCGCGACGGCGCGATCTGGGGCCCCGTTTCTCCTATGTCGTTACGTCACGCATCTCGTGGTCCTCCTTGGTCGCGACGCCTCGCGCGACAGCGCGAGCTGGGCCCCCGTTTCTCATCTGCTGTGACGTCACGCACCACGTGTTCATCCTTGGTCACGACGCCTCGCGCGACGGCGCGAGTTGGGCCCCCGTTTTTCATCTGCTGTGACGTCACGCATCACGTGGTATGACATGGAGGTCACGAAAGGTCAATGGTAACGACACCGCCGCGCTCGAGGAGCTGGGTTGGGCTATTTTAGTATGCTTCTCATAAAAAAGAGAGCGCCTACGCAAACAAAACTGCTGACTGCCGGTGAACGTCTTGTTTTCTTGGTCGGCCAAACAATCACATGTAACTATGAGAAATGACGCTATGTAGACTTGCTGCAATTTACACCTTAGTACAATTTACACCTTAGTACTTAGCAGTAGCAGTGCATTGAGATGCGTGTTACAAGTGACTGAATGGTTGAGTAAATATTTTAAGCCCATATTTCGCATCGAAACAACTCAGTACATCAGTTTTATATCTGTACTCAAGAGAAAAAATACTAGAGTCATATAATAAAAGCTTCCAAGTTTCCACATTCACTTACTTTCCTTATGTCTTTGTAAATTCGAAAGAAATAACCGGTGTGTCAAAATGAACATGGCGTATCAGCCTTTCAGGAGCTTGTAGTGGCGAAATACTACGTGAGCTCAATGACAGTGAAGAGCATGAAGTGCTGCCTGTTCTGGAAATATTCGCTCCAAACATTACCATCTCCTCCCTGTAACAGCCAATTTAAAGGTAACAAAATTTGTGCATTATGATTAAGGCAACAGCAGTTGTCACCAATTTTGGGCTTTCAGCAGTTGTGCAAAGAGTATTTTTAAGCTTCATTAGTGTGTATGTGCTAGAATAAGCAGCAGCTTCTCTTAGATGGAATTAATAGTTTCATTTATCATGAATCAATGTCTTTCGCCACAGTGTTTTGATCTAGAAGGACGTGCGGACGTTTTAACCCACCTCGAGCACTCCATTGTAACACCACTGAACATGTTCAGCACCAAAAATTCCGGGTGCAAGGACGTGCGTCTAAACAGGCACACTGGTGCTCCTGTATTCTATTTTCTCATTGGTCTTTTAAAAGTGCAGTGAGCTGTGCTAGTATCCGAGAATACCTCTTAAGGCCGACATCACCTTGTAAACTGCAAATCATGAACTGAGTTGTGGTGAAAGAAGAATATCTACAAAGGAAAGGCAGTGTATTCACTGCTTTGATAAACACAATAATGAGACTAACTCAGCTTGTTTGAAAAAAAAAAGTGGGGCTGCTAATATGGTCAGCCATACTTTGGATGTCAAAAAGCAAGAAAAGCATTGTAAATGAAAGAACTGTTAGTAGGAATTGAAAGAACTCTAATACGAATAAACGTCACTGCTGCCTTTCGCCCCTTTGAGATAGCGGGCAGTACTCGATTCGTGAAAACGAAACGCAGGCTCTGAACTTCGCGCACTGAACCAATTGCTGCTTTCAGTTTTCAGTCTATATGCGTTGGCCCTTCTTAGTTTTGCTGCTCATCGTGTCGGGAGGGTCATCAGGCATATTGAGCAGAAACGGAGATAAAGTGGCAGCTATTCACTCCCTCTTGGTGGCTTTACAAAGACCTTCCACTTGATCCCCGTCGTCTGTCTCAATTTATGGAACGAGCCGAACTAAGTTGTGGCCTGTCACAGGGAAGCAGTCTATTTGTAAAGTTGCTGGTCGGGGACAACGGACGCAAATGCAAGAAAATGTGTTTTCCTTCCACATGCCATCTGCGGACAAGGGTTATGCGAGGAAACTAGGAGGTGCAGGATTGGTACTTGAGAAAAAAAATGGGATCGAAGAAACGTGGGGTGAAATATAAATGTAAGGCCATTCAATTTCAGCTCACATGAAGCAACGCCTCCCCCCCCCCCTCCCCCCCCCCCCCCCAAAAAAAAAAAACAATTGTACGAGGCAGCAGGGAGACATGAAGGTCAGCTTCATACGCTTTGCGAAATCTAGATTATAACCGCAGTGAAAATAGCTTGCCGAGAGGGTAGCGCTGCGATTTCCATTTGCTGGAAGGAGGAATAGATTGACGAATGCAGAGAATGTAATGATGGTAGTTGTTTCGGTTCCAACTACAAAAGAAAAAAAATGCCGGGTCTACGTGTTTGTGCTGCCATTGACCGTATACTAGTTTTCGACATTACGATCGCGTCGCTTCTGGTTTATCGCACCCTCCTACTCGTCGCGGCCTCAACAAAGAAGAGAGAAAGAGGTTAAAATTAGGCTGTTCTGTGGCACGCGTTGTAGAGTAACTCTAGCAAAGCCTTTCAGCAGGGCTGAGATAGAACAAATGCCAAAAAACAAAAACGCGCATAAGGTAAAAGCTGACGGAATAGACGCTGAACAACAAGCTAAACTTTACTCCGCTTTTTTTTTTCAGTTTCTTGCGAAACAAGAAACCGCCTTTGCCTGGTTGTTCAATGGTGATCTACCAGGCTGTCGAAAAGACAAACTAATTTACCACCTATTTGTCTCAACGAAAACAAATTGCGCAATGTAACTGCAAGTATAAAGGTCACGGAAAGGAAAAATGCATTTGCATTGAGGATTAAGAACGTTTGTTTGGGACCTCTGTGGGTAGCGTGTTTTCTAATATATTTGCGTTTGTTTTATTTTAATAACAAATCATTTCAAAATTTTGGTTAGGCTGGTTTGTGCATCCCCGATAAAACAGCCAAGCGTAAAGAGATAATTGCAGCATGCGAAAAAGGGCGCTATGCTGGACACCACGTTTTTCAAAATATATGCCTTGTTTTACAACTTTAAACAATGGCTAGTATTTAGGAAAGAAATCAATTAGAAGGAAAGCTAAATTTTTTAAGTGTCCCGCTGTGAATAAAACTGTGATGCTTAAGGCTGCGGACCTCCGGGGCTCTTTCTATAAAACCAAGCGCAGTTTTTTATTTCATTTTATGTGACATCAGTGTGACGTAAGAGTGAGGTGGAATCGGTCGACGGTCAATCACAGAAATCCCAAAGTAGCTGGTGCTCACGTTGGCATTAGCCTTCGAAACTCGCCGCAAGTACCGGCTCACCACAACTGACTACATATCGAAGCGAATCGTGAGGTCCTCTTACCAGTATGACAATGGTATGGTCGCTTCCGGCAACCGCTTGAAAGCCACCGCGATGCTAACGAAAGAGAACGACGAATTCCAAAGAGCCAAATTAGTAAAAAT
Organism: Amblyomma mixtum; assembly: GCF_055824585.1. Taxonomy (NCBI): domain Eukaryota; kingdom Metazoa; phylum Arthropoda; class Arachnida; order Ixodida; family Ixodidae; genus Amblyomma; species Amblyomma mixtum. The sequence continues at coordinate 250,519,915 of NC_143012.1, forward strand.
AAATATAGATAATGGGTCACTATAGAATACGGGCGTGGTTTCTTCGCAACCCGCCTCCCCATACTCCCTCTTTTAAAAAAGAAATTAAGGCGCATTCTTATCTCAGTCTATAGCTTGATTCTTTTATAGTTTTGATACTGCTCGTCTTTCAACAAAAATACTTTTTAGCACTGGAACAAAAAGAGACTACTGAACGCCGTCTTGCTAGGCCCCTGGTCTTGCAACACACTACGGAGAGCGGAAAACATCGTGGTTTGAAGAAATATGACACTAGAAGGAACTTCCCAAATATATGCGCATTTTCGTACAAAAGAGCTAAAGTCCTGTTCGACAACAGCCAAGACAGAATACGCTTTTAAGGCACAAAAAAATGCAATTTTCACAAAGCGAACAAAAATGTTTTGCCGGATGTTTTTGCACGTGGTGGGAAAAATACACTCAAATTGTTGGATAAATTAAAATTACAGTGTTCGGGTCGGAGCACATGGTTGTGTTAGTTCCATTATAGCCCGTTCGAATGGATTGTTTTCGGTCTCAAGAAACAAAAGCGCATTGCGTGTACTAGTTTTTAAATAGTTGCACTGAGACATGCTTTTCCCTAGTGAACGGTACAAGTTACACAAGAGGTAATCTCGATGCCTTAGCAGCGCACAGAGAACCGCAACCTTTCGTGTCGAATCGGAATATGATCCCACACGGCCTCTTCAAGAGAAAGGAAAATGATAAGTTTGTAATAACATGGACGGGTTTAAAAGTCAGGCGTTAAATATTTCACAATACGTAATATTGCTGTTTTAGTTCAGTTTAGCTAATATTGGTGTTGTAGTTATTGAGTTGGTGTTTTTGACTTCCGTAACTACAGTTCATTTGATGGCACAGAGAAGAAGACACACAACACACAGGGTGCTCCGTGGGTTGTGTGTCTGTAGTTACGTAAGCTAAATATTTCTTGGTAGCCAGTACAAGTGGTTGCAGAGTTGTCACATGTGGTGTTAATGGAGGAAGAAAATTTCAGGCTACCACAGAAATAAAACACTTAGAAAGACAGAAAAGAATTGCTGGCGCTTCTCCCCATCGTTCTGCTGATGAGCGCTAGTGGTTACGTGAAATAATCGACGAAATGAAGAAGCAACGCACAAGGAGTTTAGTTATTGTTGCTGCGGTGGTGGGTTCAACGTTCCCCGATAAATGACGAGAGTGAGTGTCTGCTACGTTCGACGGAAGCTTTTATTTGCTCTGTGCTGTTTCCGTTCCTTGCATTCTTGTTATGCTTTCTTTGTGGTCAGGAAAATGCGTGCTTATGGGCCTAATCACTTTCACGTTGAACTGCCTTTTTAACGCTAGGTGGAAGCTCAAGATCCTGTTCCGTGCTGCGATGTTGACAATGATGTGCTTGTACCTCTTGATGTCGACGTTGAAGTTCCCAGGAAGGGGGATTGGTTTGTGCAGTCAAAACATGCATGAGAGCACGACCAATTTCAGAGTGCTTTTCTGAGAGGATTTTCGAGGTGCTCGATGGAGCTTTGTTGGGCGCAAGTACCCCACCCTATGACTGCGAAGCTTGAAGAAGGCTTGATGCACGCGCTACGTGCACAGGGTGATCACGGGGTGATCACCGCATCGAGGGCGAGTCATGCCAAGGCACGGAGACAGCTACTGCTATAACAAACAAACAAACAAACAAACAAACAAACAAACAAACAAACAAACAAACAAACAAACAAACAAACAAACAAACAAACAAACAAACAAACAAACAAACAAACAAACAAACAAACAAACAAAGAAAGAAAGAAAGAAACAAACAAACAAACAAACAAACAAACAGACAGACAGACAGACAGACATACAAACAAAGAAAGAAAGAAACAAACAAACAAACAAACAAACAAACAGACAGACAGACAGACAGACAGACAGACAGACAGACAAACAAACAAACAAACAGACAGACAGACAGACAGACAGACAGACAGACAGACAGACAGACAGACAGACAGACAGACAGACAGACAGACAGACAGACAGACAGACAGGCAGACAGAAAGACAGACAGACAGACAAACAACCGAACGAACCAACCAAGCAAGAAACAAAGAAAGAAACAGAGAACGAAAGAAAAAAACTAACAAACAAACAAACGAATGAACGAAAGAGCGAGCGAGCGAACGAACAAACGAACGAACAAATGAACGAACGAACAGCCTGACGGACGGACGAATGAAAAAAGAAAAAAGAAAAAAAAAGAAAAGAAACAAAATTAAAACGCAGCTACGTTTTACGCTCGTTCCGCATCTGTTTAGTTCGCAAAGATGACTATGTTTGGCACTTCAGTGGAGCTGCGCACACAACCGACGACACTAAACAGAAAGAAACTGCATTTCGAACATGGTTTTGTAATAACTTCTTACATTAAGGAACACAGGACGCAGATATTGTGTGAAATGTACTACAGATAGATTTCGGGTTTGGCGTTACGAACTTTGCAATGAAAACTAATTCTGTATGGCAGAATTCGGTCACATGCATTTCAGCCACGTGTAGGCGGGAGCAGGATACGACTGCAGTTATCATGATAGAGGAGTTTGTTGTGGGCTGATTAGTTCATAGCTTAGATATTAACAAAATCAGCGAAAGAAAAAAACCTTATCGCCCGGTTCGTCTTTTCTACGTTGGAAACTCTTTTAACGGCTTGCTTCCTCGAAACTTCCAGAGACGGCATGGTGTAGAGTTTGAATGTTTATGAGCCCCTTTGTACGCTTCTCCCTGTATTTTCCGTGCGGGGCTTCTTCCGCGCCGCTTAAACAATTTTTGTGGCGTCTATAGGGGGAGTTTGCTTGCGCCATCGTTTTGAGAACTACTGCTCCTTTTGCTTTTGTGCACGTGTGTGTACAGTACGCTCTATTTTTCTCCCCTTTCCAGATATGACTCTGTTTGCACTTACCTGTTTCCACGTGCAGCCTCGTAATTCATCTGTTCTGGTTAGCGTCTTTGCAATACCGCTCTGTTATTACTTTTTCTTCCACCCCATCTCTATTGTGGCCCGAAAAAAGCAGGGGCAAAACACAAGATTCAACGTCCCATTGATATTAAAATAAAAAAGAACAGACTTCTGGCCCACAGGTGATAAGAATACCGGCCAATTTATTTTTGTAATCTTGCTGCTTTTTCTCTTTCATCCTAAGAACTCATGTTTGTTCTTCCCACTCAGAATACGCAAACAATTCAAAAACTGGAGACACACAACCGTTGCGAAACCAGTGCATGCCAGGTCTTCGATCACTTCTATCTACACCCACATGCATAGAATGTAGCTTCTTTTGCTACTGCCTTTCTTGCTGTGTGCGCGAGCGACTCGCAGTTAATACAGGTTTGTAAATTACTTTGGTAGAAAAAGCTTGCGCCTTCAGGGTACAAGTGGCTAAATAAATCCCTAGTTTTCGGAACAAGTTTCTGTTCCTTCAAATACGATGCCCACGCAGTACGCTTATTTGCGTTAATGGTGCGCTTAACGAACTTGTAGATGGCCCAGATTAAAGAGAAGGCTTCAAAGGTAGGCAGACACAAGTAAAGGGCAGAGCGCAAAGGCGTGAAATACAGGGAATGGAAGCTGTGGTATCTATAGACGGGAGTACGAAGAATGGCAGCGCTTCCTTTTCGACAGGAAACGCCTTTGGGATAGCTCCACACACATCCGCCCCAACAGTTTATTTCTCGGTAGTCTGTCGATCGGCACTTCAGAGTACCTCACAAGGAAGAAGAAAAAGCAATTCGCAGAGTCATGCTTTTCCGTTCCTAAGACGGCCACTGCTCATCCGTCGGAAGTGCAGAGGCTGCTGCACTGCCATTTGGTGTCGATCCGTTCTCGCCACGAAGGCAGCAGCCGCGGCTTTTATAAGAAAACCTGAAGCGACGGCTCCCATCGGAGCCATTTGAGACTGCGCCTGTTCTTGATTGGAAGAGTGCTCTTCTCTGATTCCTCTCCGGCCAACTTTCATCTTCACGTCTACAGAGAAGAGCCTGCTATCTCGAGCACTCCCGGTGGCGTACGGCGGACATATCAACTTCGCAAAACGTATTAGCGGCTTCGCTGAGACTTGTTCTGATCCCTACTTGGCCAGCGGTTTTGACGGCGGCTTGCGGTTTGCAGGTTGCATGCGTGCTTTAAGTCCGAGGGTACCCAGTTCCGTAACACAGAGCTAGTTGGGCTGCTTGATCTACTTATCCTAAGTCATGATCTGAAGAAGAGAGGGTCTCAGCGCGAGCTTCCCGTGTTCGTCTTACTATTCTCAAAGTTGGCATTGGTATATAGATGACGGTGCCTGGATTCTGAGTGCACTCTATTTTGTACCGGAGAGGGAATGCTGTTGCACTAGATTAGCGGAGCAATCTCTCTGCTATATGCGCTCAAGCTCTAATAATGAATCGCGTGAAAGTTTAAAGCATGAGAAGTGGGACGTCGTTTGTAGGGCATAGGTGCAACTGAAAGGAACATGCCGAGACCATGAAAACAAAGTGGTAGGGCTGCTCAGGCACAACTATGTCGGAAAAAAGCATACGTAAGAAATTGTTGTTTTTAAATATTTTCTATTGGATGACTAATTCATACTCACACCGCGTACCGAGTTTGAACTAAGAAAAATAGGTACACCACAAGACGCAGATATTTCTCTGGAACGAAAAGTAGCCATCTGCTTCATGGGAAGAATATTAGCCATATTCAACATGATTTATGTTTTTCTTTGCATTCAAAAGCTTGTGCGTATATATATATTTGCCCATCTGTTTAGAATTGCATTATTTACAAGTATCGCTGATGGCCTGCATATCGCGCAGCAGTTTCCCGTACTAACATTTTTATGTCCGCTAGAGGTTTACTTATGGACAAAATTATTCTGAAGGCCACCGCTACGGTGAGTATGAGAGCTGACAGCCTTGCTTTTGCACGTGAAATTGCAACCATTAACTGTCCATTTTAACCATTAACCATTAACTGTCCATTTTAGAGGTGCTCCAAACTCACGTGGCTACAAATTCCAATTTCGCGACCACAAAGAATGGTTCTTTGGCACATAGTTCGCATGCAAATGGTTATTTAACAAAGGTTTCTGATAATCTACCTTCTAATAAACTGTTCAGGACATCTATGAAGTGAACGCGGCTGTTCATGTAAGTAGGCCCCAGCGTTCCTGGAAAGTGCGTATTTTTTCGAGCCGATCACCTACTAGCGGTATAAGATACATACTAGCGGCTCCGCTCAGAGCTGCTGAGCCCTGTGTTAAAGGGCAACTGCACCACTTTTTGAGTATTCCGTGAAATTCAAGGATTCAAATCTATATAGGCTGTAGTTAAAGCATACCAAGTGTTTTTGCGTTACCGTTTAAAATAGTGGCGTAATCGACGATTGAATTTTACGCTTCACCTCAGTGCACCGGAGGAGCGCGGGCGAGTTCTGTGTGACGTCAGGGAAGGTAAAATTCCGAACTACTGTTGCCGTCAACCATACCTCGCCTTGCCCCGTTCGATGATGCCAAACAACTCTCGGCGGGCTTTGCCTTCGATGGCATTGGCTTTTTCCTTCAAAGTGAGTGTCCATGCGTTGTAAAAGTACCGGTACCTTTGATGACGTAATAATGCACCTCCAACATTGGCACTCTGCGGAGAACCTTGAAGGCCATCACGTTTTTACTCGCCGATCAGGTCACCATTTCAAATGCTATCCGAAAAGTTCTTGGCATGCTTTACCTGCAAGTTATACACATTCGACCTCTTTAAGCACGTCGATTTCTAAAACATATGCAGCTACCCTTTAAACGGATACTCAAGAAAGAATGCGCAGTTGGCGGCCACGGACCAGACTAAAGATTGTATATTTGACTAGAAGTCTAAGCGTCAAACGCAGTTGAAGAGAAAAGACGGCTATCCCACACTCAAGAGAGGCTATCCCAGACTTCTGAGGCTTTTGCGGGCCCGCATTTTTATTTCACAGGAGATAAACATTATTATTATTGTTATCATCATCATAACAGTCATTATTGTTATTATTAAGCAATACAAATTTATTCCCTGCTAACTTATTTGCGTCCATGAACACGGCGTATGTTTGTTTAGCAATCTTATCTTGCAGTATTTTTGACAACAGAAAGCCAGTAGGTCCAGAGAAAGAAAATCCTTTCTTCTCATTTCAGATGTCCCTCAGGACTTTGTCAACGAGCTTGTTTAATTACTGCCCAGAATAGCAACAACGAAAAGTGTCACACGCACCGCAAGATCGTATTATGACACTGGAACTCAAATACTTGTAAGACTTTTTTGTGAAACGGAGAAAAAAAAACACCATAACTTTCAGCCTTTTTAAGTTGCTAAGAAGAGACAGCGATACTTTTATACTTCCTCAGTGCCATTGATAAAGCGCAGAGCACTCTAAGGCGTAAGCGCCACACTCGTCTGTACACTCCGACTGGCCATATTATTGAGTCCCAGCTGAAAGGCTTCTTTAGAGTCCTATGGCCTAATTCAATTCACAATCCGGAGCAGGCCCTTGAATCCCCGAAGGAGCACTAAATCTGCCTCGGCCACTAAATACTCATGAATGGAATCGAAATATTCCAGTTGAAACACGCTTTTTTGGTTCACAAAGCAAGAAAACATGCTTCGTATTGCAGAATGAAATTCACCCAGCACAACACGTCAGCGCCTTTTACCGCTGAATAAATTCCTCATGCAACTACTGGAAGACCAACTGGCAGCTGTAATGATGCCGTGCAACACTGAGACGTGACAAAGGACGATGATTTTCATACGTTCTTGAGCTATTTATTTATTTATTTCTGTACCCTCAGGGCCCGATGGGATTATTGATGCTTCGCTGCATGCCTACGCAAGGTCCGAATAAAGACTAAGTATATATATTTAATTTTGAGACGAAGTGTCGTGACGAAAGCAACAGGATGTGCGGGAAAGCGAATGATCAGTCACTGACAAGGCCGACCTGGTCGCGACGTCGCCGTTAGGACCTTCCAGCCGCCGCTTCCAGTTCATATTAGTCCCGCAGACCATGCTTCGCCATTTCGTTTCACAACCATTAAACAATTTTTATGCCGAGACGGAAATAGCGCTGATAAAAGTCGTCAGGCGTGTCGAATGGACCGTTGTAATCCATCACTCGTTCGCGTCGACGCCGGTACGCAAGCGGAATACGGGCGTGGGACGAGCTTATGTAAGTGTGCGAACTGGTCGGCATGCTTCCTCCACTACGAGCGGCGTGACATCTTCGCCCACGGGTTACGTCACCGGAAGCAGCAACCAATGACCGATGGCCAAATGTAATGAGTACTAAATGAGTCGTTACGAAATACGAACGCTGCTCTAGTTTTGTTTCATCTTGCATCGATTTGTATTTCTGCGCTTCCTCGTTTTGTACCATTATCAGGGCGACTCCAAAGTAAATGGCAGAGTAGTTGTGTGTCGCTACAACGTGCGAGTAGGCTTAGTGGAGTGTAACGCGAAGGACAAACGCAGCCGTAGGGCAAAGTGCTTGCAGCGAATGGTCTTACAGAGACGACAATAAGAAATGCCAACATCGTGGCGCCTACGCGCTCCACTGTTTGGATTGATTTTCGTCGCGATTGTACCTGAGTGGTTACAGAAAGAAGCTAGAGTCGTCCTTGATACGATCATGCACGACACTAGCGTCTTTTTGTTACCTCCAAGTACAAACGCGATTAAAAGGAATGCAAACAGTGGAGCGCACTGGCGCCTAGCTGTTCGCACTGCTTTATATTGCGACAATACCTTGTTCCTACTGGCAAGGGTTTCGGCCGGCTGAGCACGCTAGAGTTCTTTGCAATAAGAAACAATCAATTCAGTTTCGCGTACACAGCTGGAATGAAAATGAAACAATAACGAGGTTTGTGGAGGTTCGCTTGGTTGAACTTGCTGAGGCTTCCACCGATCTGGAAATCTTGCTTACTGAGGCGCCTGCCCTTTAGGAAGAAAGAAAAAATGAGAAATAAAAAGCGCCCAACACAAGAATCATTTGAAGTTTCCGGAAGTCGTATAACCTCTATCGCGAAAGAGAACTCGCTTCGTGTAGGAAAGCCAACAAGTCACTAAAAGAAAGAAGCCTTTGTACTGCAGTCGTTCTTTTACTTTTTGATCATTATTTGAAAGTATGTGATATCGTTAAGATTTCCACTGGCGGTTCCTTACCTTGAAATAACTAACGGACGTCCCGTTCTTCGCCTTAATTCAGAACATCAGTTTAGGGTCAAGCAGAAAAAATTGAAACCTTCAAGCTTAAATGCCTAAATGTCAGTGAGATTAGTGAATCTTCCAAATGGTAGAAAACTCTCCCTTCCTCCTGCGTTGACCAGGAAGTTCTGTTTATGTTTTGTTTATCGTCATCTGTAACATTGTCTATCGCCTTGTGTATAGCTGCATGCGGCATCTGGAGGATCAACGGGTTTAGCCTATAGTCAGGGCCATGCTCGACGTCGCCGCTCCAGCGCATTGCCGCCGCTGGTCATCTAGGAGACTAAATTATGGTGCGATCCACTGGTTTCCTCGTTTTATGTAGTGTACTTGAATGTTCCAAGACGAACGGCTGTTTAGGCTAGAGTTCAAACTTGCTGGAGGTGGAATTAGCTTACACAAGACTCGAACCAGATGCAACTTAGTCGCGGCTACAAGTATGCGATGTAAACCTTGAGATCGAGTATTTTGCTATAAAAGTTGTTCCGGGAAAACGATTTCTGTCACATTTGCATCTTGTCCGCTGAAATAGAACGCGGCTCATCGATGCAATTATTAAAGTACTTAATTTAAGCACGACAACATTAATTTTAGCTGCTGAACACCACCTTTCGTGAAACGTACTGGTCATTCTACACTTATGAGCACGTGCAAGTCTTCCCGAATTAAATTGTCACTTCCCGAGAACGTCTACAGGAGAAATCAACCCGTAAGAAGAAAAGAAAAATAATAAAGCCTTTGCTTGATTAGGTCTAATGGAATGCAAAATATGAAATATGTAAAAACACAACTCTGCGGCAGTATTTAGCCTGTTGTCACCAAAAAAATGGGTTAGGCTGCAATTTGAGACAACCTGAGGAATGAAAATTGGAACGAATTATGTAATACCAGAAGAAATATCAAACGTCTTCTCGAATGGCCTCAGGTACTGACCATTCACCCATTATTCGTGGTTCTCTATGAACCAGTAAATCAGTTGTACCTTACGCTAAGGTGTGCTACCCGGCAGCCTTTAAAGTGGAGTCAGCACCAACAGATAATAGGATTTGAACATTTTTTAATACTGTTGCAACATAGATTCAATGCTCTACTACCGTTTAGGCAAGCATTTAGCTGGTTAATTTTGGTTAGATTGTTTGAAATCGGCATTAAGAGCGTTACAAATAAAACTATTCCTAAAACGCAATGCGTTTATGCTCACTCTCCTCATTAGAACAAAATGATACGAGCACAATGCATCAAAGACCCTATGTGGAATTTGTCCCCTATAAATACCAATTAAAAGTTTCAAGTCATCGTGCGCTCAAGAGAAATTCGCGGCATAGTGATGATACCTGACTGGCGCTCAAAAAAGCAACGCTGGGCTATGTGGCCGCTAATTAGAAGCGTCAGGGATTCGAAAGTATGCTCACTCCTTCAAAAAAAAACAAAAAAAAAACAGATAATTTCGAATGTTGTATGGCAAGCAAATCCAAAAACTTGTCAGCATACGTCAAACACGAATCCATAGCATTACCTTTTTTATGACAGATAAAGTGAAGGAAGTAAAACCTTATTAGGTGTCACCGTCGGTAGTAAAAAAATTTAAATTATGACAAAACGAGGTTGTTTATGATAAATAAAGTATTCGCCATATATTTAGGCTATTGCAGCACGACGAAAATGCAAAAAATGGCTTTGTGCTCTTGGGTTTCCTTTGTGCAATGCACTGGTTGTCTCTTTCTTCTCGTCAGCACACGGAAGGGAATTGCTGGCGAGGGGAAGCGAACCTTTCTCTTGTAACTGCGCTTCATTCGTTAACGAACATAGCACTTCAACTATAGCTAGGAAAGAGAGATTATTAGTTTTTCCATGTCGCTGTCTAACTATTAAATTCTCTTATAGTATTATTCTGGTCGTAATGATTAATGTAGCATAATCAGTGGGCGCAAACTGGCTAAAATGTGCCTTTGAGCGCTTTCATTTCTGTACACACATGCTGAAGCACATATTTTAGAACGTCCGCCATTCAATGAGCCTAATTGCAAATTCCAAAGCTACATGCTATCCTTAAACCCCCATCTCTTGTTCTGCCAGACCCCTTTCTTTTCCCGGCTTAGCTCAGTCAGCCTGATACGCTGTCATGTTTCTTAGTCTGTTTGCAGAGCAAGATTTTGCGGGGACTTTTAGAGCCAGCATCCTCTCTACAAGAGTCTGAAATGGCCGAAAAAATGCATTAGCATAACTCGTAACATGCCGGCATGTGATGTTGCCAAGAAACACAAACGTATTCGAAATATCTATATCAGCATATCTACAATGAACACATACGCACAAACATTAATGTTCTAAAAGTTATTCAGCCAGTTAAGCTCAGTACAGACCGCGATCGATCGCGAATGTGGCTGCAGCTGATAGCTGTGAAGGGATGAAAACTAAGAGAAAAATGCAAGCCAAACATTAATTTAATTTCTCCTGAAAATCGTTAAAAAAAACACCCTTTTACGTAAGTCCAAGAACACAAGAAAACTTTAAAAAATGAAGAAATATTTTTGTTCCCGTCACGCACTGGGTCGCTTTAAAAAACATTTTCTTTCGAGAGGATTTGTTGACAAGCAAAACTGCTTAACAGTAAAAAAAAAAGCAACTGCGAGATTCGTTTAGGAACCATAATGATCTGACCTGAAAATTTTACTGGGGAAAAAAAGGGCGCATTTCATTTTTACGACCTGAAATTTGGAAGTTTGAAGTTTAACCGGCATAGTCAACTAGACCTCAGCGGTGATCGTGAAATATGTTTAGTTTCAGCGCATTTTCGCGAGTATTCTGAACATTTTGCAAAGGCTGACCTATATAAGGTAAGAAACGAAATGAGAAACGAAATGTTGACAATCTTGGGTTCTTTAACGTGCACTGACATCGCCCAGTAAACAGGCCTCAAGAATTTCGCCTCCATGGAAATTCGATCGCCGCGTCCGGGATCAAACCCACGTCTCTCGGGTCGGCAGCAGTGCGCCATAGCCACTGAGCGACCGCAGCGGCTCGAGCGTACTGCTGTTTGTACACGAACCAATGGCGACGGCCCTGAAGTCTATAGCTGCAAAGCTGGCTCCGGGAATCACGTGACCATGGCAGGGGATAAACAGTGTAAACAGGAATGCTAGTCGAATGCTGATCCTGGTCGAATTTCGGTCGAACATTTGATGAAACTTCATATCATAACATTTGCAAAGAGTAGCAGCTGGTTTGGCATGCCGCCTGAGCTGGCTCCGCCGAGCCCTCGGGGGTTGGTAGGGAGGATCGGTGACACTGTTTGCGCAAAAAAAAAAAACATGCTCCACCTCATTGTTGACTAAGGTGGCGGTTACAGGTAAATCATTCTTTATTTTTTATTCAGTTTATACCCCGCTTAGCCCGAAGGCGTTACAGCAGGGGGGTTACAGTGTTGAAAAAAACAAATCTTCATTCATACAGCACACTTGTTGACATGAAAGGCGATTCCATTCACTTATAGAACGCACAAAAAATGCATTTGCGTACATATTAGTTCTGGTACGGTATTCCAAAATCTTAAAGCAATAATCAACACGAGAAGAGACATAATGGGGCGTGTGTAAATATTTTTCCTTTTGAATGCCGGTTTTATCATGAAATATTTGATACAGCAGTTTAAGGCGCAATTTTCTTCTTCGAGAAGAAAGACTTTCCCACCCTAATTCGTTTTTCATGTCGGTGCAGCTATCACCTCTGTAGTATCGACGTAGGACGAACCCTGCAGCTCTGTTGTGGATTTTTTCCAGCTTATCGCACAATGTTGTTTGCCATGGGTCCCACACCGCAAGTGCGTAATCGAGCATGGGTCGAACGTATGTGACAAAAGCAGTTGGTTTTAGGTGAGGCGGCGCATGACCCAGATTTCGTTCTAAAAAGTTTAGGATGTTTGCAGCCTTCGCGACCACCGTGCCAATATGAGCATTCCAAGGACAATCAGCTGTGAATGTCACACCCAAATATTTATACTGCGATTTTTGCATCACTGTATTGTATCAATACAGTATCATCTTGTATCATCACTGTATCATCTTGAAGCATCAAAGAAAAGTAATGGTGTTTTTTTTTTAAATTTTGAACACTTGGGACGTACGTGATATTGCGACCTAAAATCGTCAATTGTTTCTGTGTTCATAAGTTCTGAGCCTTTCTCGTGTACAAGGGCTGCTCCTGACGCTGTTTGCTGTACAGAAACACTGAAATTGACCCTTAACGCTCGACTAATAATCAGACACTGCGGACAAACTAAAGTTACATCTTATTGATAGATCATGGCGTTCTAACGAAAAACAGACCACCCTCACTGAAAGCGGAACAATCATGAGTTTTAAAGGCCGAGAAACGAAACACAGGTGTCACCGTCACCGGCTAATTACGGCAACCAGTCGTTCTTGGTGTAGACGGCACGAGTTCTAGCTTGAAGACGTGGAAATATAGAAATTAAATCTTATCATTCATCAAATCAAATATCAAATCTTTTACAGCCGATCGAAAGTTAACGTAGTAAAAAAAAGGCTAAAACACAGCAAGTACCCATTTTTGCGGAAGTATACGGTACCCACTCAAAACCGGAACATATTTCATAAAAGTGTTCGATCAGCAGCTCCTTTGTTCTAATCTCCGAAGTATTTACCTTTTAAGCTGCAGTATTATATAGCTTCAAAAGGCTTTTATTTCTTAGAAATTGTTGAACAATAGGGGGAGTGTCGCTTATTTTTACTACCATAAGAGAAACTAGCAAAGCCTGTAGGTGCAAGCAGCACACATGAACTGTCGGTAAGAATAATTTTTGCTTCTTTAATATCAGTGGTTATAAACGATCATGCAAGAAGAATGGGAAAAGAAGCATAAAAGTAATTGTGAGCACCTAAAAAAAAAACTTAAGTATGTTGCATGCCGGCAGTTTATAGTAATACAGGCAGGTTCTTGAAATGTGCAAAGAAGTGCATGTCAAAATAAAACTAGCTGCGCTGATGTTCCAGCTCTGGTAGGTGCGCTTAAAATTGCATTCATTGTTCAGAAATAATGAGAGACAAACCTTCATTGCTCAGTTAACGTGATATACAAAAAAAAAAGCAAGTATTCAAAAGCGCGAGTGCCCGCCCTGTGCAGAATTACTGAACAGTACAAGATAACGTTCAGTGTTGTAAGCATATTTAAAGTGACAAGCGTCGTGTCCACAACAAAAAAATTGTAATAACTGGTTAATGCATTTTCTCTTGACATGGTAATGGCATCGACTACGAGGGACGCCGTGATTGAGAGGTGTGCATTACTTTTGACCAGCAGGCCTCTTTAGCAAGCACCCACATCCAAGCATACATGTTTCGCCTTTCACTTCTAAGCGAAAGGGGAAGCTGCCCTCAGACTGGACCCTCCGCTTTGATCGCAGGTATTTCGACACTACTGCAATATGTTTATTGCGTAGTATAAACGTAGGACGTGATAAATTTAATAAATCACACAATGCGAAACAGGGTAAATGTTTATGTATTGTGTAATGTCCTCTAGTGCAGATTTAGTGAAGACCCCTATGCAGTGCCTGATATGATAAGTTAGTTCTCACATAACGACAGTTATTCAAGATGTTGCGCGCAAAGTGCGCCAAATAAGCGCAGACACATTGACAGCATATACGAGTTATCGCAGGATTTCTAGGTAAGAGTCTTTAATTATGCCAAAAAGTTGAAGTTATGGAATAAATTACTGTGTCAATTATTCCGCACAGAACGCGGAATCTTTGCTTTGTTTATTTCTTGACAACCATGCATTCTTGCCTACAATTTGTTGGGTGAGGCGGCGACACTAAATAGCCTTTTGCTGGAACTATGCTGAACACTGAAACCGGCATACTGGGACAGTAAAGTATGGCTATTTTATTTCTAAATAAAATGCATGATTTAGTTTAAATATATGTGTACATCTTGTCAAGTTGGTTGTTTCAGATATGAAAAACATTTGAGTGCCAATTTTTTAAGGCACACACCAATGAGAAAAAGACGGGATGCCATATGATCTTTTACTTTTCCCTAGTTTCTTCTGCCTCCTAAGAATTTGGCCTAATGCATGTTTTAATATTTTGTTTATGTTTGTTCGCAAAATATTCGTACCCAGTAATTTCAAGATTTCATTATTATAGGTCTTGCACTAGGAATGCACTAGGCATGGGAATAATATAGCTGTATTACCACTGTATTATCTCTGACGAGAATTTATGTAGCAATTCGACATTTTCGCGAGCGTTAGCACAGTTTGGGAAAAATGATTTCCTTCTGAAAGAGGCATTTGCAGATGCGAAACATTTCTCGGTTACTGTTGCATGGCAGCGTTTTGAGGTTTTCTAACATGACGGTATTGGTCGGCCATTGGTTTTGGTACTTGATGCTGCAAATCTATGTTTGATTCGAAGTCTTGATTTGGCAGAATGCAGGCCACACATTTGTAGCGTACAGATAAAGCTTGTCAATTCAGTGCCGCGATTACCATGCACTATATAGACTCTAGAACAAATGCGAAAAGCGTCCTGTCAGGCTGTCAGAAGATGGCGCATTATGGAATGCGGGATTCACACCGATAAGTTGCTCATCTAAACAAAACGGCATTATGGAGGTCTTCGAATTAAACTTGACCTTTTGGTTATTTTCAATGTGCAATGCAACCGCAAAGCCCACGGGTTAGAAAGAGAGCATGAAACCCTGAAAGTATTCCACAAGGTGGCCTTGCTAAGTATATCTTTTAGCATATGCCAGAGTCAGCTTTCACAGGTCCAGAATCCACAACGTTATATTGCTCGCTGAAAAAATGAATTCTTTCGACGAAGGATTTCAAGCTTAACAGGCACATTATTATATCCGCAGGCGACAAATGACTTAAATTCAGCTATTATGTCACTGTATATTCCTGAAGATGCGTACGCACTTATGTCGTTTTCGAACGCGTATATTATTATCAGAAACGCTAATTTATCATTAATTTGTTTACAACAGTACTGTGGATCATGACAGGCCCATCACAATGTGCATTACTTCGTACAGGATACTAGCACATCTGCGTAATAATCAAGCAAGCGCATCATTCCTTTCAGTGTTAAAAAAAAAGTCTTCCGCCTTACGGAACAGAATAGAAAAAAGATTCTAATGCCACAGAGATTTTATGCCATCTTTTTTTTCTGTAACATACTAGCTGTTTTGAACCGCAACAGCAAGCTAGCATTTGAGAACCTCTGTGCAGAATTTTGAAATTTTACTGCATGAATTTTGAAACACCTGGTTAATACTTTCAGCAGGCAAAAATGCATATCAAGCACAGGTGCTTCACACCTCCTTCTCGAAATGAAAAAAAAAACAAGGGATAAAATCTAATAAAAGAAAAGTCATCATTGTCACTACAGTGGCTGGGCTCATACAGCGCAGAGCTCAATAGCGTAAACGCGCAAACGAGCTTCGCTAAAATGTTTGTTTTCGTTTGAGAATAGTTCTATTCTGTATGTTAGCCAATAACAGTTCTTACGGCATTTTTAAACATGTTTAGTTATGAACAAAAACTGTTCAATTGCTTCATTTTGCCGCCTAATTGACACCAATGGCAGCAACCTAATCAGGTGGTACATCCTGCCTTCACAGGAAAACAGCTGTTCTTTAGCTTCAGCACCATAAACATTGCCCAAAAATGTAGGAGAGTAGTGTTTACTTAGAGATCTAACTTTTTTTTTTTGGCTGCGTGAAGGACTGAAATAGTGAAAAAAATTGACGTCTTCTTTTGTTGCGCTTGCAGTTATGAACATATGAACGTTATGAACGTGAAGCAGTTATGAACGTGAAGGAACATTATTTGCAGCCAAAAAAGCGAAAAAGAATGGCCAACCCATAAACTTAAGAAAGTGATTAGAAAGTTTGGGACCTACCTTGGAAAGGTGCCAGCAACTTTTTTCTGGACGACGTAAATCCCACTCGAGACGGGAGACAAATACAACAAAAACATGGAATAAAGTTGCCCAGTTCCCGTTCACTGAAGTCAGTCTTATGTCAACGCCAACACCAGTGCGACAGCAGGAGGTGTATGATCGAAGCGAAGATGTGGAGAGCCGCTGGTCTGCCGACCACCGATCCGCGCGCGTACCAAATCGCTTCTGAGGTTCTCAGACCCTGGCACGGCGCGGAGGCGGCGGTAGCGGTGGCGCTCTTTCGCGCTCTTGATTCGCGCGCCAACGCAAGTGGCGCGCAGGTCCGGGCAGCTCTGTTGCCATGGCGACGTCAAGGAGCGTGGACGCTGAATTATGCTGGTCCTCACTTGACTTTCGCTTTCCGTGGTCTATGTCATGGCAATCATCAAGGCTTTATAATGATGTGCCTGCAAGGGAAAGATAATTTGCGAAATTTAAACTTTTTCAATGTCAATGTGTAATTACTGTCAATGAGTAATTCATTGGCGATGTCAATGGAAATGTCAATGAGTAATGAGGCGATGTGAATGAGTAATTACTCCCTTATTACAAAATCTACTCCACCTTGGGGGATTCCCCTAAACATTTGACCAACACAGTTCCCACTTCGAGTTATTGATCAATTCGCTCTCGCCCTACCATAAGCTTGCCGTCCCGGTTAGCTCAGTTAATAAAGAAAAAAAAGTCCCGGTTAGCTCAGTTGGTAGAGCGACTGCTCCGGTGAAGCGGTGGTCCCGGGTTCGAACCCCGGACCGGGACGAATTTTTCTTTAACTGCGAAGTTTCTGAGAAAGCTGTATAGCTTTTCTTTGTAGCCTTATGGCTGCGCTTGGGTGGATGTCAATGAGTAATTACTCCCTTATTACGAAATTTAAAAGAACAGCCACGGTGCTTGTAAACTACTTTGTTTCAGAAAAAACTACCTAAAAGATTTGCTGTGCTGCTCCCCACTTGACTTTCGCTTTCCATGGGCTATATCGAGCCAGTCATGAAAGCGTTGTAGTGGTGTGCCTGCAAGGGAACAATAATAGGGACTCGAACAGGAGAGCCGCGGGGCTCGCAAACTCTTTTATTTATGAGAAACGATTACAAAACACGTAGTGCTTCTTCTGACTTGACTTTCGCTTTCCGTTGGCTAGATCGTGCCAATCATTAAAGCGTTGTAATGGTGTGCCTGCCATAGAAACTGACGCGCGAAACATAAAAGAGGAGCCACGGTGCTTGTAATCGCCTTTATTTGAGAAAATTATTCAAAGAACCCTTCGAAATGTGAGATGTGCGACAACCTATTAAACTTCACTGGTAGCAGTGCTTCGCGTTTTCGGATTTCTGCTGCGTTTTTCTTAAATACATATTTGAGCTAGAGCCATGAGGTCATAACTACGCGTCCCGAGATCTACTGAAAAGGAAACAGCTGTGTCTGTAAGAGTCGTGTTTTGATTTCGGGGCATTTAGTACGTAGCTTCTTGCTTATTCCTCCCGCTGTGTAGTTAGCCACTTAACTAATGCTTTCATGATATTTACTACCCTTTTCTCGACCCCTTTTACACGCCGTTTTGTGTTATGCCTACATCCTTGCACCTGTGGACCCAAGGCAGCGTCTTTCAGTTATAGGTTTATTATCTTTGAAGGCACGAAGAAGGAAAATTTGAGCTGTGCACGGATGAGTCAAGTTTCATAACCTTCGCAATTTTACAGAAGTTTAGAGAGAGAGAGAGAGAGACTCTTTAATGAAGAGCAGAGAATTTAGCCGGCGTTTAAAAATCACTGGCATGCTACTCTGCGTAGGGAGGGGAATTTGGGAGATAAAGACAGAAGGAGAGCAGTGTGGAAGAGGTAAAAAAGAAAAAAACGAAGATAAAATGCGGTCATGAAATGGGTACTAAGGATGCAATGGCGAGTATTGATGTAACCTATGGAGTGATGGAGCATATAGTCCGTCAAATGGGCTGACGAAGTACACTGCATGAAGAATGCATGAAGGTGACGTGCAAGTGAATTTAAAGCTTATCGAGATGTCCAATGTCTTTTAAATATGTGAATAGAAAGTTCATTGCAAGTCTCTGTTGCCTAAGGCAGGCTAAGGGACCTAAAACTTTGTCCATTGTTAGGGGCACCGAGCAGATCTTCTGCATGCAATGTTCATAGTACGCACGCTCGTTAGCATACGCAGGGCACTCAAGCAAGATATGTTACAGAAGTTTAGATTTCGGTTCAGGCACTAAGGAGACCTGTGACTTTAATTATGCTGTTCAGCAATAACGATCATCAATTTGTGCGTTCGCATCACTGAGAACCTGTTCTTATCGTCCATCTCGTAAAGACCTTATCGTCCATCTCATTCTTTACGGGGAAACCATCTGGCAGAAAGGCTTTTCCAGCAGAGAGAAAATTCTTCAGTTTCTTCAAGAACGCGGTTCTTTATCCTCTCAGCTCCTTGAAAGATTATTACAAGAAGAATTGAAAGTTACTTAAGCTACGGGCGCCTCGCAACGAAATGAACAAAAGCGGTATAATTTGTAACTTTCTGTACGAATATTTTTTCTTTATGAAAAAATGACCACATCATTCTCTGTTCATTGTTATCTTCTATGGGCGAGTAATTCCCATAAAAGAATAAAAGCGCCAGCGTCGCCTTGTTGCATGCAGCTTACTACCATGTCACTTTATCAGCATGATGATCAGCCTAACTGCGTCCACTGCAAGAAACACCTCTACCTTATCCCTCGAATTAACGCTGTCTTGAACCAGTTGTACCCCCCTTGTTCGTTCAAACTGCTTAATATTATCCGTCTACCTGACCGTCCGCAACCCCAGTCCACCTCTGCCATCTCCTGGAATCAGCTGCATGTACCCCAGTAGATTATCGTTTATTTTTGCTTTGCAGTACAGTTGCTGTTTACGTTTATATTGTTACGAGGTGGCAAGCCTAGGAAAAGGACGACATGATGACAGGTGATAATATGGTTTAATGGCTGCGGGCCTACCGCGAGCGCTCCGTCCCGCGTCACTCCCCTCTTCTTCGTCTTCGTAACATGACCCGGGTACTCCGAGCGATCGTCCCGACCGATTGCTAAAATTTTCAATGATGAGGTGGCGATGACCATGATCACAAAGGATAGAAGAAGATGAAAGGCTTGCCATCAAGATGAACGAGATGACCTGGTGAACGGTTGTCCTTGGAGCTTCAGGTCCAGCGGTTGGTCGCCCACAGCCGAAGGTCAGTGATTAAGGACTCGTCGGACAGCTTGGGCGGGGGTGGCATCTTGATTCGGGTCGTCGTCGGGTCATGCTGCGTCTGGTCCTGGTCGTCCTGTCTTGTGGTCGGGGCTGGGGACGGGGCTGGGAAAGCGGCTGGTCGGTTCTGGTCAGGTCGGGCTCGGGTTGAGCTGGCGGCGGAGTCCAGGTCCCCTCGGCCAACGACGAAGGCGAGCAGAAGGCGGCGATGCTCCAGGGACCAGGATGACGAGGAGGAACCCGCACCTCACAACAAATGTTACGAGGTGACAAGCCTAGGAGAAGGACGACATGATGACAGATGATAATATGGTTTAATGGCTGCGGGCCTACCGCGAGCGCTCCGTCCCGCGTCACTGCCCTCTTCTTCGTCTTCGTAACAATATATTCTCCTTGTTTTAGCTAGGCGATCAACAACTACCTTTATTCTAAGACCTATTCAACTCTCTTCGTGGCTCTTAGTGTTACACGTATAATTTTCCTTTCTTTTAGCTTGCTGCTAATTCTTTAGCTAGGGTGGAAGCGTCATCGATAGCCTCCAAGTTTCTGGTCCGCATTTGATTACCGGCAAGATACGCCAGATTTATACGTTCCTCTGGAGGAATACTGGTAATTGCTGTTCAGCACCTGCGACTACCTGCCAGATGCCCTACGCCAATTTTTAAACTCTTTTAGCCCAGATCTACAGTTGCTGTCAGCCCTAACCAGATGCATTCCTTTACCACTAATGCTTCACTGCCCACTGGAAACTTTTGTTATCTTGCCCCATGGCCGAACATTACGTGTTATCTTCTAGAACGACTGTACTGGTATGTTGTTTGAAGTCTCAGTCCTCCTCTGCAGTTTGTCCCTTATTTACTTAGCAGGCCAATGACGTGCTGATCGCAGATTACGCTGGTACGTATTCTTAGTTTTCTTTACCCGGATCCGCTTCTCTGAATATCACCGGTAAACACGCTATGAAGAGTAGAACATATAATTTGTATCCATGTCTGACACCATTTTCAACTAGGGTTTTACCACTTCTCTTGTGGAGAATTATGGTATTTTTGCAGTACTTAAAAATAAATTAAGGATGAATTAATGTGGTCATGTGGAATGCTAATTAGGTGCACTCGCACGTCGATTTTCACTTCGGCTTCGGCTCGAGGCTCGATTTAAGAGGGAAATACGATAGCGGCGTGTTCTCGATCCATTGCAGACGGATGAAAGCTAATGAGGACGACGACATCCAAAGCACAGTTCGAGAGACTGGAAGATAAGCACGCTGGATTGTCGGCTGCAGCGATGACGTAGCGGTCTACTGCAATTTCCAGCGATGCTGTTCTTTTCGCGCCGCGGCGCGTTCGGAACCACTTGCGACCATAAAGTGTTTTGCCATAAAGTGTTTTGCATAACCTGCCATAAGGCCTGCTGACAGGTTGGCCACCACCCGATTCGTAAGTTGCCACCTGCCCGCTGAGTTAGGCGAGCCACCTGCTAGAGGCTTCAAAGATCCAAGCACCGGTGAAATTTGAGGTTAAGGGTTTGTTTTAGTGCGAGAACACTAAAATATTTTATTGTAAGCTAGCATTTGTCTCTTCTACACCCTGGCTATCATCTTTCGACGGAATCTATTGCTTTATGGTAATCTATGGAGGCGATATATGGGGATAGGTTATATTCAGCGCATTTCCCTGTCACCTCAATAACGTAATTAAAAAATGGGGAATAAGAATTATTGCCTCCCTAATTGGGTAACTCAAATTTTAAAATTTCTTGGTCATCTCCTTGGTAGTCTGTAGAACTGACACTAGTAGGAAAAACGAATACTCCTCTAACAACATGACAGTTTCACTATTAATAGAAAAACCGTTCAGTCTTTCACCTTTGCCGGACCGAAAGGCAACAACCATTTTGCCCTTGTAGCCTGGTTTCGGTGCCGTACGCCGCTATCGGCTTTGCGAAAGAGTAATGTCTAAACAACATTCTATTAAATTTGTGAAGCTAGGCTGAAGTTACGTGGGGTACTCAGCATACGCTTTAATGAAGACTCATAGCGCCGGAGGCTAATCCAAGAGCGGAAACACTTAAGGTCGAGGCTATTGTTCCAGTGCACAGAGCCTCGTCCGAAGTTATCTGGGTCCGGCAACCTTTCTATTACATTTTGGCCTTTTATCTCATGAGTTTGGCGTCTGTGTGCTCAGGTAGCATTAGTGGAACTGCCAACCCAGTAAATACCCCGCATTCAGAATCCGGTTCTTATTGGGTGCTTTTGTGGAGTGCTGTGCCCTTAAAATTGAAAACTGGCTTTTGAAGACAGGTAATGACGCAGTATCTGTCGCACATCTCGGTGGACACCTGAACCGTGCCGTAAGGTAAGGAAGGAAGCTGGGAGTTCGAGAAGAAAGAGAGAAAGATATAACGTAGTGGAGGGCCACGGAATAATTTCGACCACCTGTGGATATTTGGCGTGCACTGAATCGCAGACCACACGGGCGCCTTTTGCGTTTCGCCTCCATCGAAACTCGGCCTTGCTTCGGTGGAGGCGAAACGAAAAAGGCGCCCGTGTGCTGTACGATGTCAGCGCACTTTAAAAAGACATATGAAAGTTTCATGGTGGCGATACTGCTTAATATTTAGAGCTTTGCTGACGTAGGCAAGCATTTGAAACTGCTTAGTTTGTCTTCGTTATTTTTAAGGTTATATAAGTTTTAAGGTTTTAAGTTTTATACATTATGTAATGTGCGTGTGTGTACAAAGTGGGCCTGTCTGTCTTACGCACAAGCACGTGATGTTAAATAGAGCAGAGCAACGAAAAAAGTTTTCTTGCTTTGAAATAACAATTGGAAATTTAAAGTTAGTGAGGTTAGTCATTAAATGCATACTGATATCTCGTGAAAAGGAAATGTTTTTTACTTGTTTGAAAAGAAGAATAAACAGCATAAAAGGAGGTGCACTGTACACAAATCGCCGGCCCCGTATTTTTTTCTTCTGTGGAGTCTTTGAATATATACTGAATCTTTCCAAGGTTGCGTAACCTCCTCCTAGGTCGTTTAACCAACGACAGAGAATAATTAAATCTGCTGATATGATGATTTATGATTAAGATCCCCTATTGCGTAACCTCCTCTTAGGTCGTGTAACCAACAGAGTAATAATCCAATCAGCTGATATGATGATTTATGATTAAGATCCCCTAACCTTCATTATTCGGCTTAATGGATCCACATGGTGTTTATTACTATCTCCTTGGCGACCAGCCATAAACAAGTTTTACGCGATGACGCGCAAAAACGAGGGGAACATCGCTGAGGCCGCGTGCAGAATAAGGTTTTAAGCTGACGAAGTTTTACTTCCCTTGAAGGGTGTAAAGAAGTACCAGAAGCATCTTTGGCATGCTCACGTAGCTCTGCCTTTTGAAGTGCGGTTAGAAATTTCATACTCGCCGCATAAAACGTCTGCCTTGAGCTTCGGGCTACCACTAACCCTTCAGTGAAGAGGGAAGTGAGTCATAGGATGAAAGAAAGGTATAGAGAACTGAGAAAAGAAGAGTAGGTTTAACTTGGTTGTTTTCTTGTTCCCGCCGCGCGACGCTGAAAAGCCATCAGGGGTGCAAGAATGATGATGGCGACGGAGATGATGAATGTTGTGGACCTTGTGTACATGAAGAGAAATGGTTCTTTTTATTCTGCCGGGAGGAATCCACTGTGCCAAAGAAGTAGTCAGTAGCCTTTAACGCCTGGCTGGCGTAACCTTAGCCTGGTTGCTACAAGAGGATAATTAATTGCTCTGGGCGACGAGTGCTTGTCTTAACACCCCTGTAAAGCTTTCAGTGATAGTCTTTTTCGTGTGGATCGAATGATGAAGCGTGGTACTTCGTGAGCAAGAATCGTATTTCATTATTTGTGGACTCTGGCTTGTATATAAAAATAGGAAAAATGTAAGAGGCTGAAATGGCGCTTAGTAAAAAAATCTCTTAAAAGTGGCATCAAAGAATCTATTCAACCCTACCTCGTTTTCCTTCCACCCGCGCCAAAAGGGGAACGGACAAACGGAGGTCACGTTTCAGCAAGATAGTCGTTCTTACAACGACCACTTTGCCGCATGTGCGCCTTTGCTGATGCCCTTCCTAGGTTCTTAACGCGCAGGCAGTCAGACCTGTCTAGATCTAACGTGATAACCAGAGTTAGTTGCTAGCTATTAGTGATAAAAGCATGAACAAGGCAATGAAAAATGGCAGAGAGAGAGAGACAACTTTATTTTCCACGGGTGTCGTGAAATAGGGTAGGTAGATCCTGTCTGGCCCCCAGGTGTGGCCGACATCCTGCCCATACAAAATGAGTGAAAGTTGAGTTGTCTTGTCTGGTTGGGTGAGGAGTTGACAAATGACAGAAGATGACGACACGAGCTGCTGAGAGCGAAGGTGTGCGATATGATACACTCAATCAATCAATCAATCAATCAATCAATCAATCAATCAATCAATCAATCAATCAATCAATCAATCAATCAATCAATCAATCAATCAATCAATCAATCAATCAATCAATCAATCAATCAATCAATCAATCAATCAATCAATCAATCAATCAAAAGTCAATCAATCAATCAATCAATCAATCAAAAGTCAATCAATCAATCAATCAATCAATCGATCGATCAATCAATCAATCAATGAAAGCGTTTTAAGTTCTAATAAATGGAAAGGAAAGAGTGAGAAAAAGTCTTACAAACAGCCTAACCAATACCTCTGCCTCCAAGGGAACAGGGAAAAAGAAACAAACGAAATCCAGACTGGTGAGGTAATCACCAAATCACAGACATACAGACGCACCTACAACAGATGTCAGAGAAATAAAAGAGAAATGATATTAGAGGCGAAAAATTATTCATGCATTATGAGCAAGCCTAACACGATCTAAAGACACCATACATCACAAAGCACACATGGGCACCCTTACGAGGGTGAGTCCTCATTAGGGCGTCCTCATATTGAGCTCATGAGGGCTCCACTCGGTGATGTGCGGGGGAGGGAGAATTGACGCTGAAAAATATGTAAGGGTGAGGGAGGACAGAGAGTGAGGGAGAGAGGAAATGATGCCCGGGCTGAGGGTGAGGGGCATCTCAAGGTTCCTGCCCACCCTCGCTTTTCTTTTAAGGGGCACCGTGATGTGGTCCTCCATGCTGATTAGTCTGAATATGGACGGAAAATTTTACTATGCAAGCGAGTTTGGACCCTTCAACGGCTGAGAGCCACCGCACAGCCTCACATAACACGCATGTGTCCAGGCCACGTGTGGTCATAGCCTCCCATGTTCCGATGGTGGGTTGTCCCTGCGGGGGGGGTGGGGGGGGGGGGGGGAGGAGGCTGATCGGCAGCGGGCAGCCGAAGAGGATGTGGTCCAGGGTGGCGTGCGATCCTCTGCAGAGAGTGCACTCTAGGGAAACAGGGCGGAAGTAGGATGGAAGCTGAGGGGTTGGAAGAATTCGGGTCTGGACGATTTTTTCTGAGTAGGATAAGAGGGGGTGCGGAAGGGGAGAGTCGACGGCCTAAACGTGCTTGTTATGAGCTTCAGTTCGCCCATTTCACTCACCCAGTGCGGAGAGTGGGCGCACCCGATCAGACCTGAACCTTGACCACACACAGCTGAAACTGGCACACAATTGTTGCATTGCCAGGACAGCCCTCTTGCGCACGTTTTGACGGCGTCGTCCCTCCGCGTACGCGCTCAAGACAGGGCAGACGTGACTAATGCAACCAAGAGAACCTCCCGATGTTTCTTTGCTGACTAGATTGGAAGCAGAACATCGGTCTCCCGCTCCCTTCCCACCCCTTTCCCAGCCTCTTAAACTCACCTCTTGTATGCTTTCTGTTTTTTTTTTCTTGACATTTCAGAGCAAGCTGCTTCGACCGGCTCTTATCAACTGTGCTCGCCTCCACGAAAGTCTGAAGCTAGAAGAGAGTGTTGGCCTCAGTGTTATTCATATTAGTTTTCTTTCGGTTTCAGTGCTTCGGTTCGGTTATTGTGGCATGCGAAAATCTGACAGCGCTCAGTGACTTCATATTTGATATCGATTTCTGGAGTTCAAAGAAACTAGATTGAAAATCTAACCATTAAGAAGGCAGCGGCGAATCTGGATGGCACCTCGTATTCGCTGCCGAAAGTCGCCACTGGATGTCGACACCATCAGCCCGAAACAGTTATTTCTGGAGAAGGTTAAAATACCAAATCTTTATTACGGTATCGGCGATCTCTTTGGGCTTTCAGGCATCACGCTGTTCTATACAAAGAATGAAAACCTCACATTTAACTTTGCAGGACCCCTTTAAGTTTTCTGTTCGAGGCGCAGTTTATTCGAGAACATACGTGGACGCGAGGACGATGACTAAAGGAAAGAACTAATTAATTAAGAGCCAAATTCTAAAGGTGGGCTGCACGATCTACACGGCGCCTTCTGTCCGAGATGCGGACTAATAAATGCGAAACGGGCGAAGGCTTTCCAAAACTTATGAGAACAAAAAGCAGCAGATTCTAGAGGCCCATGTGCTGTGCGATATCAGTGCACGTTAAAGAACGCCAGGTGGTCGAAATTTCCGGAGCCCTCCACTACGGCGTCTCTCATAGCCTCAGTCGCTATGGGACGTTAAACCCCATAAACCAAACCAAAAGCAGCAGAGAAAAAGATTCAACAATGGGCGAAGGACAAAGCACGTGACACCATGTTTCTCGACAGGAAACCAGTCGCGACAGAGGAGAAGCGCAAGATGGGGCGAATTTACTGAAGCTCTTATATCACCGTGGGAAAGCTTGTACAGGACTTCAGAAGGGTGGCGAGTTGGCCTTCCTGGTTTAAGATCATGATAGAAACACGCTGACACAGGGCGAAGCAAGAACACAACACATGCGCTGACTAGCGACTAGCGTTTATTTCAGAAATACAGAAATATATACCACAACCTCGCAAAAACACAAACAGAATGAAGTTGCTGCACAAAAACAGGGCGAACTTAAAGGCACGTGCTCAGCTCATGTGAAATAAAGCCTGACAATAGATGAACCTGCAAAAAAAGGTGAACGGGAGTACCAAAAACGTGAACGGGTGAAAGCAAACAAGAAAAAAACAAACACAACCGTTAGAGAGTTTAACTTGCCGCAGGCGCGTGTCAAGGATGAATAGATTCATCCTTGACACGCGCCTGCCGCAAGTTAAACTCTTTTGCTCTTGTTTTTGGTTTTTCTGGCAGTGGCGCGGCAGCTGGAAGTGGCGTGGGACGGAGCGCTCGGCTAGGCCAGCGGCATTAAGAATCATTTCACTGCCATCGATCATCGCGTCTCATTCTTCGGCTGGCCGCAGCGCAACAATATAAAGTAACTGTCAATCAGGTCTTTATTTATTTAAATGGACATGTAACGCAACGTGCGAGCCTTGACAGGCACCGGCTACATCTTTTTGCAAGGGGCAAGTGTATTGTCCCCCAAAAGTATATATATATAGCGCAAGTTTTATATGAAGCGCCCCGACCACTACGAAAGCATGTGCCCCAAAACACTGAAGAAATTCCAACACAGTATCTGAATGAAAAGCAGCGCAGCATGGCAGAAATGCTGCGGCGGCCTTATGGCTGCTAACAATATCAGAAACCTAATTAATATTCATTAACAAAACTTAAAAATTAGATGGCACATATAGAGCATTAATCGAGGACCGTTTACAGCTAATATTTGAAACCTTCGACAGCTCGCCATCACTCCCGACGGCAGAAACTCTTCCACTCGACCTATACCACCGCACCAACGACGACTTTCCATTCACGGAAGGATAATTTGTCATCCACTAACTGAAAGAAAGAAACACTGCCCCAGGCTCAGAGAACTTAACAGCCGAGTAGTTCAAGTACTCTACAGAAAACAAAAAAAATATTCCTCCTCATATTCAACACCGCATTCGAATTACGTCAGTTCCCAACGAAATGGCAAGATTAATAAATTACCACATTGAAAACAAAAGAGATTGAAGCCGCAACCAAACCAAACCCGACCGCTTCAAGCGTAGTGCCTTCAACTACATGATAGAAAAACTGCCGAAACTCTCCTCAAAAACCATCTATACCATCTATGCTATCCATCTGTACCACCTAGATAATCTACCAACGAGCCGCAAACGAAATTAAAATTCTCTACCAATGGGCGAAAAACAAACGAACAAACCTCATTCAGGCACAATAAGTAAAAAAATCTTCATTTTGGACACCAAACACCAATATGCACTAGACGCGTAAACCATACCTGTAGTTACCCCCATATATCCATCTAAATTCTACTAAGAGACAGGGGTATGAGAAAAGAGACGAAAAATCAAAGGGCCGGCAAAGGCAACTCAACCATCGCCACAGCCCGCAAAAGTATACCCACTTTGCTGGAAGCATGGACCGGCATAACAACGACAATCTTTGACTATCAGTGACAGTGAGGATGTAGTCAGTTAGGACCGCTCATGCAGGCGTACCTGGAGACTCCGACTGAGTGCCCCACAGAGCAGCCTGCCTTGGACAGCACATCGAATGCCGTCTCCGAAACCCCGTTGCCCCGTATTCACCGCCGGCGCTTAGTTTGGGTTCGTCTTGCAGTATAGTCAGGGGGTCGTGTAGCAGCCCCTTCTGGCTACGCGAACAGCGCTGCCAAAGAGTGGCCGCACGTACAAGAGGAGAATAAAGACAGCGTCTGGTTGTGGCACGTGACCCCTCGGCACGGTAGTTCGATTGTGGCCTCAACACGTGTCGGAGACTTTTTCCTTCCAGCCTGTGGCGTAACCGACAACGCAAAAGTGAAGTTATTGCGAGATAGGTTTCGAGAGGTGCTCCGAGGAGGCCTGTAGAAGAGCTTGTAGAATTGCCGTAAAAGCGAAAAGCCGGCCTGCGTACGGCAAGGCCCAATTCTAGTCGCCACCAAGGATGCAGTTGCCTTCAGAACAACGAAGTCTGGAGGAAAACGAGATCATAAAAAGGTATGTAACGAAGCCAACGACTTGTTCGATGGTGCCCTCCTACCAAGATTCAACTTCGCCTGTCATTGTCTTAACATGCTTCGCTGAGAGCTCGGGGTCATCGAGACACTGCGTTTAAGAGCTTGCAACTGAGTGTTTTGGGACTAATGTAGGATGGACACCCCTGTTTGACAAGGATGAAGGCGCTTGCTTGATGTTACATTTTGGTGAACTTCTCTTGACTGAGGAGATCAGAGTGCCGGTCCACTACAAACGTCGTCATATCCGACTAGAAATGGGTAACGCGTTCCCATTGATTACGCCGCCAAAGACAGTCCCACTCTGTTAGTGTTGCTCGACGCCTACTAGAAATAGATTGAGGAGCCTTGTTGCTTTTACCAACCAGTTGAAAGACGATGCAATCTTTTAACATTATATGCGCATCCTACCCTGAGGTGTTCGGTAACGGCCATGATGCCAGCTCAGCTATTCTTGCAGCAGTCGCCTCGTATAAAATTGTCTCTGCTCATGTCAGTCTTAGCTAGTGGCATGGTGAGTCGTCAGAAAAGAACTGCTCAGTGAGGCAATAAAGAAATAGCCTCACATAGTGCCTTACAGTTGGCGTCAAAATTTATCTGAAGACAATGAGAGGTGAAGTGTAATCTTGGCAGGAAGGAACCATCGGTAAAGCCAAGAGCCACGCTACAAATATTGTCAGGATGGTGCATCACGTATGATTCATTTATGCTGACGACTCGCGAAAACAATGAAATATTTCGTCGAGCTCGCATAGTGCTCAATCGGAAGTAGTTAAGCGTCCGTAAACCGAAGGAGCTGAAACGACAAGACCTGGGGCATCGGGCCGTCGTCAGAAAAAGCCAATCCGACTCAAAGCAGTGGGCCTGCTGAAGACATCTCCTTCTCGTGGATGGCGCTGGAACCACAGAAACAACAAGGTTTCCACTCAATGATTGACAGCGCGGAGGGGACCAGGGCACATCGTTAGCAGCACGCAGCCATGACGAGGTCTACGTGGGTTAAGATGAGCCTTATTGCAGAAAAACTGAAGAGACAGGGCCCAAATCACCTAATGACTGAGTAGCGGCTCCAAGGCTACGGGGAAGCAGCTGTACTCGAAGGCCTCCCGCAAGGTATATGCCAGAAGCTTGACAGAACTGGAAGTTTAGTAGGTTTACAAACCATTGTTTTATTAAAGGCGGAGGTGTATTCTGTCCCCAGAAATAACATTCCCGTCGCTATGCCGTCAAACTGCCAATACTGCAAGCTGTAGAAGAAGCGCGAATGCGAATTGAACGCCTGCTCATGTGCACCTGTCTCGGACACGACAGAACAGGGAGAAATTGCACAAGAATTGACCTAAAGTAAAGAACAGGAGCGCTACGACACACAATAAACAATGCACACGTCAGAAATGGTAGTGGTACATAAAAAAATAAAGGCTAAACATTCAGCAATCCTACTTCCAAGAAATGAAAAAAAGCAAAAAACACAACTAATGAAAGATAAACAATAAGCAAGTAAATAAAGACGTATCAGTAAGGTACTGAACACAGACGCAAGAAGAAAATATGGATAATAAATCACCAGACAACCACTGCATGCTTGAAGCAGTGATTCTGGCACAGCAGAGAAAACACTAAAGCACGAGTGGAAGCTGGCAAGTAGTGAGTATAAAATATACGCATAGAGGTCATTCTCATGGATTCTATTGTTCACTATGAAAGAACTGAACACCATGCTCGCTCATTTTTTAGTGTACGCGCCGGCCACAGACATAATAGCATTTGAAGAAAGAACTAAATTTTTCAAGGGCAGTAAAGAGTCTAACCAATTGTGGGGCAAAGTTTTAAAGCTTTGTGCATTCTAATAGAAACTGAGTTCCATCCTCATCGTTATGACCTCTGTGAGCGATCGATTCTATGTAGAAATTGTTTCCTGTAGGTTGTTTCCAATCTCAAACGGTGAATAAAAGTTTTAAAACTTCTCTTTGAAATGACAATTATGAACATGGAAAGTGGAACAATGCAATAAAGGTCAGTAAAACATAATATGCTCAAGGCACATAATTTTGTTGATAACACAGCACACGCATATTGATTAAAACATGCCGTATTTCTCATCCAGTGATGGGAGGGCCAGAAGTGCTTGTAGTGCAAAAGCGTCCCTAGCTGGTATCTCGGTTTTGGTGTTTTTAAAGTTAAGGCGAAGCTGGCGTATTTATTGGAAGATTTACTTCTCAAATACCGTGTGCCAAGCAATGTCGCAGTCTGCACAATATTGTTGTAGCAGGAGGCGATGAGGAATAAAAAGGTGCCGTAACTGCGTCCGAGTGAAAACCGAGCAGAAAGAGACAGAGAGTCGTCTTACTAATGAGCTCAGAGCAATCGCTCGATACATCTTGTATCTGGCTGACCGGGACAGCTTACTTTTCCGGCTGCGTCGACAGACAGGAACTCCAGAGGAGGGGGGAGGGAGAAGAAGGGAGAGGACTGGTTCACAGTTCGATAGATCGGCATAAGGAGCAGAGCAGCACAGACAGCATGGGCCAGAATGTAATTGCAAAAGGAAGGGGTAGTGAGGGTGCTTGCTTGAATTGTACGTGTTTACGTAGAATGAATTCATCAATAACGTTAAAAGCAGACAGGAACACGGTAAATGTAATTTCAGTCCAAGAGCATTGCCTCACATCACAAGTGGGATGTCGACGTTACTAATAACACCGGTGTTGTGAGGTTGGATATGGGGGATTAAAATAGAATTACAACTGACAGTATGGATCGGGGTTATAATAGAACAAAACACGGGCTATATTAGAATATGCTGTGGTTGTATGAATTCGCTGACCGAAAGTAACGAACTGAAAGTAGTATACGCCGAATGCAAAGGAACCCGATTGGTTTCTAGCTATTAGAGATGGAACATATGGCAAAAGCGCTATTGCAGAGTGCGGGACTTGAATAGTGGGATACGGGACAATATGGCGACAGATTAAAGCTATTTTACTTGTACTAGCATAAAAAATAAGAATAGAGGAATTTACTTTAGCTGAGCACGCCGCTCGGCTTCCTATATTTAAAAAATTAGCATTTTTGTGTAAAACGAAAGTTTTAAGCACTGGTTTTTTCCTCTGGTCATGGCTGAAAGGAATGATCTTCCTGTAAACTTGGTCACTTGTGAAACAGTGAACTTGTTTCTACAAGCCCTGAAGAAGCAATAGGACACATTTATTTATTTATATATTTAGAATACCCCTAATGACCCTCATGCGAGGGTATTACACAGGGGGGCGGTACAAGCATTAAAATACGGCACAGGCACTTGAAATAAAATATATGTAATAACAAAGCACGAAATAAAGCTAGTAATGTATCTTATGTATCTTAGTTTTCGGGAAGTGTTTCGCTATGTTCATGATTTTGTTATTTTTGCACACAATTTTGCACTAGGGACCTGCCTTTGACTCTGCTCACTTCTTTTGTTGCAATTTTTTTTTCTGTACTTTTATAGTCTCTGTACGCCATTCCTGCCTAAGGCATGAAATTATCTTTTTGTTCATTACTTTATATGTTTTGTTTAACTTGTAGTTTAACGAGGACGGATTGACTTTATTGATGCAGGATTTAACAGTTGTCCCTTTATATGTGTCTTAGCTTTTTATGCGTTTGTCTGACTGATTTGTCAAAGCTGATAATGGGAAGCAGGAAGTACGTACGTGATGCTTTTAAATTTTGTTTTCGGTGACATAAAGACTTTAAGCACTTGTTGGTTTCTACTAGAAAATACAGTTGCATAAACGCATCAGTGATGCTTATGGTGAATATGATTACTTATTGGACGCTATTTTGGCCTGATATTGCACCTAAGCTTGATGATGTAGTTTTATTTTGAAGAAATTTTAAAAGCGCAGAGAGTGGTTTTGAAATTCATTGGTTAGTTAAGTATTTGTATAGATTGCACGGACGTAATATACAATACCGTGCAATAATTAGTTTCATCTCTAATTCATGCAGCTTCTCCTTCAACCTGCATTTTATATATTCCATGGCGGTGAAGTGAACTCTAAGCACTGCGTAAAAAAATTATTTCTTTTAATCTGTCAGCTTGAAGCAATTTTTCGCCGCATAAGCTAGGACAAAAGACGGAGGGTTTGAATGAATAGGAAGTTAGCAGTCACTTTACATTTTGAAGGCATGAAGAACCTAGACATTAACGAAGCTTTTCCGTAACAGCTAAGATTTCAGAATTTTCAGAAGCTTTTGCACTTTCCACAAATCGGTTCCCGCCATCCTCCATAAGTTTAAGACAGGTAACCTCTCTTATGTAGCCTATTCCTGGAGGCTTTTTTTTATTTGCGCCAATCTCCTCTGAAAATATACCATTACTGCCTTCTGATGAAATGAGGACCATAATACAGAAGTTATTAAAAGCTCGACGAAGCCAGCTTAAGCGGAAGTAATTGAGTTTCTTTTGGCAAGTTAAGCAGTGTTCTGGCTTTTGCTGAGCAGTGTGCTGGCTTTTGCTGGCTTTTGCTTCTGAGCGATCCGAAAACTGGCTCCAGAAATAGGCGCCACACGTATTGAGATCTCTCTTGGAGAGACAAATGCTTTTTGGGGAACATATAAATGTGAAGCAAGTGACTACGCTAAGGACATTCTGGTTGTCTTCTGTGCTGGAGTAAGTGTCAGCTTGTATCGTATTATGGTTGCGGAGTAGCTATTATGGAGTCGGAATGGTTTAGTGCTCATTACAGTTTTCAGGGGTTCTGGTCTGTAACGGGGCTTTTATGATCTCTACCACTCCAAATGAACCTGTTCTTTACAGATCGGAAAACTTTGGATATCTTCAAAAGCCCGGTGAACATTGCCATATGCACCATACTTAGCTGAAAAGCTGTCGCAAATGATGCCCTTATATTAAACCAATCGCCATATGCGAAAATAGAGACGTAGTTAGAAACAACCAGAGTTTAACTTGTCGTTTTTAACTAGCCCCTTCAAATGAAACTGAAATGAAACGGGTATTTAGATTCCGGTTTCATTATATTCACCTGAATTTAGTTTGATATCGGCAGAACTTATTTGCTTAGGTTTTCGGAGCGGCTGTGATGAAGACGAAGAGTGGTTGCGATTTTTTTACACATAACGCCATTAGCAGGCACCCTTTTCATGTTTTTTTTTCATTTTAAATGTGCCTTTTCTTTCTACTATGTTCTGCTAGAGCGTACAGTGGTGAGCAGCCTTGTCTAGAGCGCTCGGGCGGTGCACTTCCTTGCAAACAAATCCAGATTTTGTGGCAGCCTCTAGGGTCCAGCTGCAACGCTTGCAAGGAAGTAGCGCCAGATAGCCTCGTAAACAAAGCAGGCAAGAAAACTTTGCCCTGTAATGAGGGGCTGCTCTCTAATTTCGGTTTTTGTTACCAAGTGCGCACTGCTCAAGCGCTCTAGACAATGCTGCTCTCTAATTTCGGTTTTTGTTACCAAGTGCGCACTGCTCAAGCGCTCTAGACAATGCTGCTCACCACTGTACTGTAGAAGAACTTCTTGCTGGGCGAGTTGGTGCATAGCTTTCTTGGGATGGCGTTGCGCACACGAACAAACGTACACAGGAAGAGGCAGAAGACAGAAAGAGCGCAAACTATCAACTAGATTTATTGCTTTCGCAACAGAATTTATATGCAGCATACACACGTGCAAAACAGAATAGGGAGAGGGAAAAAAAAAGGACTGGGGGGAAGGGGATATCAAGTCAGGCCTGCATAGGTCAGCAAAAGCTACGTTTAAAATTTCTTTCCCTATCATATAAGGTGACCGAGGTATCGCTAATACAATTTCCGCCTTTTTCTCTGATGTGGAAAGCTTCTAAAAGTTCGCGTGCTATTTTACTGTACTGTACGTGTGCAGTTTAGTAGGAAACTTAAGCATTTTGATGTACTATTTTAAACTTATGAACGCTTTCATACTTAACGGCGCTGTAACATCAAGCAGTGCATAGTGAGTAATACAAATAAATATAAACACAGCAAAAAAAGGCGTTCTAGTGCGCTCTCCTCGCCAAGGGACTCTTCTGAAGAACGAATTTTGGACACGAGTGATCCATGCCTTCAACGAGAAGCGTACAAAGTCAAACACTACCTAACTGGCATGTGTGGTCGTAGGGCGTTTAGATACAGCAGCAATAACGAAAAGCACTTTAACGCTACAGCACTAAGGGTCCCGTGTCGCTTGAAAGCCAGCGTCGTCGTCGGCTTTTCGTCAACACGGTACTCAACGCTGTCGTGTTAAAACACTATCGGCTATTGCTGCTGTATCTAAAGGCCCTGCGACCACACCTGCAAGTAAGGTGTCGTCGGCGTCATTGGTCGTGAGTGAAAAATTCACAAAAAACCCCATCGAAGCAAAGAGGATGGCAAGTGAGCCACCTATGCCACACGAGCTTGTGACGTAATCACGACCCTACCTTCGGATTTTGAGAAAAGTGCACATCGTGGCAGATGACTTTTAAACTAGTGACTGGCAGTGACAGCGCAAAGTAAAAGCCACCTGGGTCTCACGTGCGCTACCTATGGCAGCATTTGCCATCGAAGGGAAGTGGCGCATCGCTTAACCGCTCCATCACTGGACCAAGGGTGGTAAGAGGACATGTAGAGCTCTATGAATGTAAACCAGATACTGACCGATTCTCCACACATAGTCTTTAACTATTAATGCTATCACGCCATACCCTTCAGGCGGGGCTTAAGTGTCGCCTCCAATTTTTTAAGATTTCAGTCATTTCAAGCACCTGTTTTTTCGACCAATTTTCAACAGCCTTTTTTTTAAGAGTGCCGTTGCTAACGTCCTGTAATTACACGATCTTGAACTGATAAAGCTCCTACAAGTTATTATGCATTTTCCGAGTTTTTAGAAAAGTGTATTTTTGTTTAAAGTCACGGTGTAAAATTTGATTCAAAGTAATAGCTTATTCTAAGAAAGATATTGTAGCTGTAAAGGAGATGAAGACGACGACCGATAGTCTGCTACCGGCAATAACGTGGCTGCAGTCAACTTACCTAGACACTGACTACATCATCCTGCCCTTGCCGCCGGACTACGTCAATCCGTGACAATATAGCTTGTAAAACGCGTCGCCGATGTTAGCAGGGAGAACACTGATGCTTTGGCGTACACAACATAGAAAAAATTGTCCTCGCATGCCAAGAAATTCATTATTTTATTCTTCTATGCTATGTGCAAGAAGAGTTTGCGCTCGTGGAGATGGTGATCAATAATTTTGAAAATCTTTTAACTTTAGATTTGCGCGCGCTTACGTGCGCTAACCGAGAGCTGCTATGTATAAGATTTACTAGTAAGCGTTCAGCAAAATGTAAGGCGGGCAGCAGTTTATAAGTGCTGAACCGGGTGAGCTCCGATTATTTATTAGAGGAGGCATTGTTTCTTCAAACTAAACCGAAATCTGGATCAGCAAGAATGCTTAGAAAATAAAAAAACAACTACTTCATAAAACTTTTTTTACGGATCCACTTCCAAGGCATACTTTACTGCAGTTGGACCTAGTTGAACCTCTACTACAGTAGAAGATATCTGACAATTACTTCGTTGTAGACCGTGTTCACCGCGCTCTTAACGGGAATCGTCATCTTTCCTTAAATCGATTACTTCGTTATAAAACGTTTCGTTACAACGAAGCTCGACTGGAGTTTCAGCTCTCATGCTCCGATTACTTGTCTCTCGATTCCTTTTTTTTTATCTCGAAACCTTTACGTGGATTGAACTATGCACTAAAGCTGCTACAGTTCGGAGCTAAAGGTCACTGAGTGTTAGAAAAAAAAAGCGATAACATTCACCTCTGAATCATCACGTAAAATCAATCAAGTTTCACTAGAACGGCGAGAATGCACACTTTAGCCTCAAAGTGGAAAATGTTTTCAAAGTTTCAGAAAGTTCCATCTTTTTGCGGAGTACTACGTGAAAGCTTTCCTTTTTAATCACAGAACAAATCTGCATGCTTTGTCCACTCTTTAGAGTGTGTACGCATTATGGCGCTCGCTGTGTGTGTCTCCCTTAATTACCCGATCTCCACTAGACAGGCAGCCTTCTGACCACACAAGCACTTCCACTAGCATCAGAAAGCCGCTAACAAAGTATGTTTATTGCAGACGCATCATGAAATTTTATAGTTCGCTGCTCTAGTTCTAGCCACTGTTCAGAAACTGTTTTTTAATGCAACAGATGCTCGAATGAGCTACGAACCACTACCCGCACAAGCCCTTTCGAAAAGTCTCTCGCCTCTCCTTCTACTATCCTAGGTGTAGGACTTGTGCATAAAGCATTGTGGGTTTGTTCCGAGGTCTCTTTTAACACAGTAGGTTCGTTCACATTTGTCTCCGCAGGTATAGTATTTGTGCAGATTTTTAGGATAGCAGTTATTTATACAAATGCTCTACCTAGAGCTGTTCCGCTATTATCTGAATGCCATCTTCGCTTCATTGTCTTGACCACTACAGTGGGCATACTTTTGCGAGATAATGCATCCCAGAACTCTGAGAAATAATATCGAAGTTTTCCGAATCGAAGTTTTCCGCAGGCGTTCATCATAACAAGCCAAATGTCTGGCAATCAAAAAGAACCCTTTGGTATCACTCGTATGCTCGCATCGGCATCTTCCGTGAAGAGTCTCTCGCCTCCTTTGTGCAATAGACTGTAGAATTCAGGGGCATATATGGTGGCTGTCCTGAATTGCCAGGAAGTCGACTGCAGAGGCGAGATGAAAAAAGTGATATTACTGACGAATACTTACCGACATTTCTGCATGACATCAATGACAAAATTGGTAGGATCAGGAACTACGGTAAGTAGACTACGAAAGGTCACTGGTGTTTCAGGCACAACAGGCGTAAATTGGGGCGCAGCAATAAATTATCAATTGTTACATTGTGTGGTTGAGACAATGGGCGTATTTGTAACATAAATGGAAGTAGGGACTCGCAGGCGCCGAACAAAGGCATAGTGTAAAATTTCGCCCTCTTCATGTAGCCATTATGGCGAAAAGTTTCGTATTTCTGGGCAAGTTAAATTTATTGCTATTTATTGTCCCAGTCAGGACCTCAGAATTCTTAATGTTGAAAATAAAAAAAAGCATGCTGTCATTAAACGAAACCAGTGATCCTGCAACAAAGCCTCACGGGCGCTTGCCTGCTGACGACGTCCACACAATAGTGGAAACAGCTCGTCAAGCTCATTAGAGAGTCCAGAATAAGTTTTCGCGGCAAGTTCTATTGTTTTTTTTCTAAAGCAGGAAGAAACGAGCTTTACGCGAGATGTCGTGCCCAAAGCCAGTGAGAAAAAAAAAACAGGGCAGTAGTTACAGTTGGGAAAGTACTTAAGGCGCACCGCACCTTAATGGCATAGCTGTCGCCCACTCGTTAGACTTTAAACTTTTTTCACGCCCACTCTTGCCGGGTTTTAATTACATTCAGCTGGAACAAAGCTGTGTAAGCAGGCGACGCGTCTAAACCACTTGCAATCAGCGTAATCTCCAGGTTGACTGGAACTCTTTTGACTCCCTCATTGTTAGTGTCTGTGCTGAACCTCGCGCGATAGGCTACTATATATGAAAAAAAAAAGCGCCCACTCCAGAACACATTAAAAAGTGGAAGTAAGAAGTGCGACCGCAACTAATGAATAAGAGGATAACCTGTTTCAGTGTTTTAAAACGGCAGTTGTTGATTCACTTTAAGTTCGAAAGAATCTTGCTGGTATGGAGATACAAGGTAACTGAGGACAAGTAGCCAGTCTAGGCCTACAAAGTAGAATGAGAATGTAAAGGGCGGAAAAACTCACATCTATGAACAATATTTTAAGATACAGAGAGCCGGAAGGTGAGGAACGGAGGTGTACTAAGGGAATCATTTATGACAAAGTAAAATGCTGGTGATTAAAATATTTTAGTGCGTTACCTGTGATTAGCTTTTCCTCAATTTAGCATCGTCGTTGTCTGCGTCCACAGCGGCACACATGCCATCTGCCTCGGTTGGCAGGCGGAAAAGTGCCTTGGGCGCTTGCAAGAGCCTCTAAAAACCACGCTGCGCACTATCAGAGGAAAACTCAGCTTCGAACGCATCAGTACAGAACATACTTAAACCCAGTTTAAGTGTGTACTTAGCAAAAAAAAGAACAGAATATGTCTGTGAAAAATTCTTCGCCATCACAGTTAGCGCTCGAACAGTCGCATTACACACTCGAAACCCTCGCGCAATTTTTTTCGGTTATTTTATCCGAAGACTACTTTTTTCACGCTGGACAACACCCCTAAGGGCGAAAAGAGCGCTTTTGCTAAGCTGACTGCTTTGAGATTAACCAATTTAATTAAGTCACAATTCTGAAAACTGATAGTATGTGAAGAAGGCCGACCAATATAGTTGTTTTCCCATTTTTGCTGAAATGGAGTGCTTTTACAAGAAACGAAGTGGCAAGACTTTTGTGGCACCTAGCCAACGTTAATGGGTACTAAAATAAATAGAACTGTTTAGCAGTCACTGAAGTGTAGCTCAACGCGAGCCTTGGATTCCCAGTCACAGAGTCTCGGCGCCTCCTTTGGACAAGGCCAAAACGTTTTCGCTTTCCAAGTATATAGTGGGGTGTAACGCTGTTCTTTTAATGAGGGCATGCATTTATCGCCTACATCTTTTCCTTGCCGCGTCCGCAATGTTTAGCTGGTCCATCTGCCACACTGCTCGAAAAGTCCAGAAAGAAAGAAGACCCAAATGAATTCTGGCTGTGGCCGCGTTACGAAACTACGACCCGTGGGGGTGCAACAGGGAGCGTGTGGGACGCTCTAAATAACTCGGCTATCGGCGCAGCGCACCTGTGGGTGCTTCGAGGCGGCATTTCCAGCCGGAAAAATTGCGTATACTGAGTGTTGTGAAACGACGACTTCATGGCGCGCAGAAAGTAGAAACGGAGCCAAGAGATACAAACTCAGCATGGACTCTAAGAACCGCACACACAACAAACAAGCTGGCTGCATCCATTAACGAAGAAGTAAGGGTCAGAAGAGGCTAAAAGAAGTTCTTGGATTCATATCGGCCGGCGCCGCGAACGTCAGGACGCAGCAACAGCGTGGAAGAGCTTCAGCTGTGACGAAGCATTAGCAGAATCGCCTTCGCAAGCAGCGGACGAAAGCCCAGTAACGTCGACCATCTGGTATAGTTGTGTGTCCTGAATGATATTTATCTAGTCCTTCACGACACCCCTGGGAAATCAGTCGCGAAGAAAACTTTACCGGCGGGCGATCTCTCTCTTGAATTGGACGTTCGTCACTTGATCGCCGTCTTCGGCGACGCCACTGAAGGAAACCAAACCAAACGAGTGCATGTTTAGTGGCAACGTTCAACCTGTGTGCTTGGCATCAAAACACGGTTCGTCACACACGCATTCGTGCAGTGGGGTAGTCCAGATGTATCCATCAACTACCTCATGCCCTCAATGTTCGAGTGTTGATCCATGCTCTTCTTTGTATCAACTTTTTTTTTCTTTATGTGTGCCACTACCAAACTGCCTCTGTAGGGTGCGTCGGCCTCGTCAAGCCTCATCACTGGCTTTTTGCCGGCGCACCCAACATCCTGGTGATGTTGAATAAAGTATTGATTGATTGATTGATGATTAGACCGCTAATTGCGTGCCTGTAAGGAGTTACCAATCATGAACTGTCTCCCGCTTCCAAGGATTTACGAAGTGAAGAGTTACTAATTATTATGAACAGATATGAATTCAACTAATGAGTAGTTTAATTTATAAATAATAGTAATATTGTCACGTCGGTGTAAGACGCGCTAACGCTCAAGGCGGTTTAGAAGGCTCCCAAGAACGTCCGGTGCCGAGTC
Organism: Amblyomma mixtum; assembly: GCF_055824585.1. NCBI lineage: Eukaryota > Metazoa > Arthropoda > Arachnida > Ixodida > Ixodidae > Amblyomma > Amblyomma mixtum. The sequence continues at coordinate 250,560,244 of NC_143012.1, forward strand.
CGATGGTGGCGAACTTCGTCCTTTTCGCTTAATGTCCTCACGTCGTCGTCTTCAGTAGCGCTAGCGTCATTAGCCCCCCCGTTCGAAAAGCATCGTCCCGATGCTAAAGGAAACCAGCGTCAGAGGGAGTGTCACGGTGTCCGTGCGTGATACGGTTTCAGGCGAACGACGTGGACCACCTCGGGGCGCGCGTCGCGTCGTGAGCGTGGTGTTTGATCAGGAATGACTTCATAGTTGAGATCGCCGATGCGCCGCAGGACTTGGTAGGGGCCGAAGTAACGACGTAAGAGCTTGTCGCTGAGTCCGCGACGTCGGATTGGGGACCAAACCCAGACAAGGTCGCCTGGGAAATATTCGACCGCCCGTCTCCGCAGGTTGTACCGTCGGGCATCTTGGTCCTGCTGAGCGCGAATTCGCACCCGGGCTAGTTGACGAGCATCCTCGGCGCGCTGTAAAAAGTGGGCAACGTCGGCATTTGGGTGGTCGTCGACGTGGGGAAGCATAGCGTCGAGTGTTGTGGTCACCTGTCGTCCATAGACGAGACTGAACGGTGTCATGTTGGTTGTTTCCTGGACGGCGGTATTATAGGCGAACGTGACATAAGGCAGGACTTCATCCCACGTTTTGTGCTCCACGTCCACGTACATCGAAAGCATATCCGCGAGAGTCTTGTTCAGACGTTCGGTCAAGCCGTTCGTCTGGGGGTGGTATGAGGTCGACCTGCGGTGGCTCGTGTGGCTGAAAGCAAGGATATGCTCCATGAGCTCAGCAGTAAAGGCAGCTCCTCGGTCAGTAATGAGAACCCGGGGTGCGCCGTGGCGCAGGACGATCTTAAGCACAAAAAATTTGGCCACATCGATAGCGGTTCCACTCGAAAGAGCGGCTGTCTCCGCGTAACGCGTGAGATAGTCTGTGGCGACAATTATCCACCGCTTTCCGGAGTTTGATATGGGGAACGGGCCGAGCAAGTCCATCCCGATTTGTTGGAATGGTCGGGACGGCGGGTCAATGGGCTTGAGGAAGCCGGCGGGCTTGGCAGGAGGAACCTTGCGGCGCTGACAGTCACGGCAAGAGCGAACGTAATGCGTAACGTCATGTCCAAGGCGAGGCCAGTAGTATTTTTCGCGAATCGTGGCTTGCGTTCTAGTGACGCCAAGGTGGCCGGAAGCAGGTTCGTCGTGGCAGGCATTCAAAATTTCGACGCGTAGGTTCTCGGGCACGACGAGCAAGTACTCGCGACTGTTAGAAGAAAAGTTCTTTTTGTAGAGTACGCCGTCACGGAGGCAGAGGGAAGACAAAGCTCGCCGGAAGGCGGCAGGTACTCTGCCACTGGCTCCTTCAAGATAATCAATGACGTCTCGAAGGTCCGGGTCGGCGCGTTGTTGGTCAGCAAAGTCGGTCGAGTTTAGGGCGGTCACAAAGGCGTCGTCGTCCGCAGCGTCGTCAGGAGCTGGTTGTGCAGGGGCACGGGAAAGGCAGTCGGCGTCCAAGTGTTTGTGGCCGGATTTGTAGGTTACAGAAATGTCGTATTCCTGCAGTCGGAGACTCCATCGTGCAAGGCGCCCTGAAGGATCCTTTATGTTGGCCAGCCAGCAAAGTGCGTGATGGTCGGTCACTACTTTGAAAGGTCGACCGTAAAGGTATGGTCGAAACTTGGAAATTGCCCACACGATGGCGAGGCATTCTTTTTCGGTGGCAGAGTAGTTTGCCTCGGCCTTAGACAGTGCACGACTTGCGTAGGCAATTACACGATGTTGATTTTTCTGGACCTGAACTAGGACTGCACCCAAACCGACATTGCTGGCGTCGGTGTGTACCTCAGTGTCAGCATATTCATCAAAGTGCGCCAGAATGGGTGGTGACTGTAAGCGGCGTTGAAGCTCTAGGAACGCCTGTTGTTGCGGCGCTTCCCACTGGAACTGGACATCGGCCTTGGTCAGGTAGGTAAGGGGCGCCGCGATTTTAGAGAAGTTTTTCACAAAGCGGCGATAATACGCACATAGGCCAAGGAAACGCCGAACTTCTTTCTGATCGCGTGGCGGCGGGAAATTCGCGATGGCGACGGTTTTTTCAGGGTCCGGAAGGACCCCTTCTTGGTTCACGAGGTGACCCAAAAACTTCAACTCCTCGTAACCGAAGTGACACTTCTCGGCTTTTAGAGTGAGTCCAGAGGATTTTATGGCCTGCAGCACCGCCTCGAGGCGACGAAGGTGCTCGTCAAAAGTTGGGGCGAATACGATCACATCGTCCAGGTATACGAGGCAAGTGTGCCATTTCAGGTCGAGACGCGCCTCAGCAGTCGGGAAGAGCGGACGTGTCTCACGTCGGCTCCGCCGAATTTTATGATCCTTTCCCGAAGCATTTGCCGAAGCGCTGCGACACCATCTGGCTACACTTCCAGAACAACGAGGAGACCACCCACCCTTGTTCAGGTGGGACCGTTTTCTCAAATCCTTCGAGAATTTGAAGACCAAGCGGATCGCGCGAGTTGCTAAGCCTAACAGTTAGGCCACGACTCAGCTGCCCGCCGCGGCTCCGCGGGCAAATTCTGCCGCAAACCATGACGACCCTGATGGGATACGACCCGGAGGGGATGCAGATTGTCACCATGCCGCAGGCGAAAACCCCAGTTTTCGACAAGGTTACGGAGGCGATTATCCAACGCAAGATAGAAGAGTGGGAACGCGCATCAGCCCGTGACAACCACTCGGCACGGCAAAAAGGTCGAACGCCAGATGGACGCGTCACCGCGGCAGGGGATACGCCGCTGCAGCAGACGCCCCGCACGCAAGTCAAGCGTTGGAAGCCTCCTCCGCAGCCGCGTCTGGACAAGCAAGATGCAGTGATCATAATCAAACCTAAAGGAACGCTGGATCTCAGCAAATTCAGGGGAAGCAACGCGGTCGGAAACGCCTTGCACATTGCTGCTGGCGTCGACAAGGGCTCAGCCGAGCTCAGCGTTTGGCCCATATGGGAACAGAACATCATCGTCGTCGGGGTGCGAGACGCCCAAATAATCAGAAAGATCCTGGCAATTCACGAAATTCAGCTTGGGGACAAGGCACAGGCAGTGTACTCCTACCTCCGCCCCTCCGACGACACTTGCAAAGGAGTAATACAAGTGGACCCGAGGGTTTCCAACGAAGACATCACGAACGCGCTTCGCTCCCCGGACGCACCAGTGGTGAGCGTGAGAAAATTAGGTTCCTCCAACGTGGCGGCCATCACGTTTGAAGGAAGAAAGGTTCCGTTTCACGTCTTCTACTATGGTGAAGCGGTTCCAGTACGCCTATACAAGAAAACAACGCCAGCCTGCGCACTGTGCGGGAAACTTGGACACCGGGCGGATGTTTGCCCTTGCCCTTCGAAGTCAAGATGTCCGCAGTGCGGTCAGCAAGATGTTCCAGAATCCCACGACTGCCAACCCAAGTGCACGGTCTGCGAAGGTCCACATCCCATGGGGTCGAATCAGTGCAAGTACAAGTACCGAACATCACAAAAAACCAAGCCCAAGACAGGAGAATTCAACCACCGGTCAAGATCCAGGCTTCGGAACCGGTCCGGCAGCAGAGGTCCATCGAGCAGCGGGGACCGACTGACCCACCAGGACCAGTCCAGCAACAACTCAGCACCACCCGGCTCACGCTCTTCAAGCAATGGACCTGGGACTACCGATAATGTGTCGCACAACAACGGCAGTCGTCCAGCCGAGAAGACAACAGGACCCCATAACAAGGAGCAGCGCAACGGCAGCAAGGTGAGCTGGGCAGATGTAGCTGCCTCCTCCCCCGAAGCGTTGGCTTACAAACGACTTAAAGCAGAGATTGAACAACTAAAATCAGAAAATAGCACATTGAAACAGCAGTTAGTCATCGCAGTCAATCCAAACAACACATTACCTCCATCGACGCAACAGGCATGTCCGATGGAAGAAGATAGGGCAGAGCTACACCCTCCGTCTCCACACCAGTTAGATGCTGGCACCCCCGAGAGGCAAGCAACTACACCAGACGCACCCCACCAGGCACCAACTCCGCAGGCACCACCATCGCAGGCACTAAAGCAGCAATATACAGAGCACCCCCAAACCCAGGAACGCATCACTCGCTTGGAAAAAACAATTCAAGACCTCATTGAAAATAAATTACAAATTATGATCGAGACGACAATCAAAAGTATGTTCGAATCAGTTATTAAACCCATGATGGAAAACCTCGAACCAGTTTTAATAAGGATGCAATCGCAGGAGATCAGAATTGACCGCAAACTTCAGGAATTATCAGATGGTTCTCACAACAGAGGCACAAAGCTGCAGGGTAAAATGGGAACTCGTCGTCTGCCAAGCACTCAGCCAGATCTACAACCTGAGGGCGCACCACATGATGAGGCACAAGTTTCTAGTGTTCAGCATGGCTCCACAACGTAGACATAAACTTACTATCCTACAGTGGAACTGCAGGGGACTAAAACGGAAGAGGGAAACATTACAGCAATACATAGACTCTCATCCCGATACGCCGCAAATAATAGCCCTGCAAGAAGTGAATATGGAGGCTAAGATCAGAGGATACTCAACACATCAAACAAATCCCTCGACATGCATCTTGGTCCACAAATCATGCACGGCAATAACTGTAGACCTTAATCTAGACAGCGACATTGAATATACCTTCATAAAAATACTGCCACAGCACAGAAACAGCAAGGGCACCTATATACTCAATATATATAGTCGCCCCAAACAGCACCGCGTAGCCTTCGACGTGATCTTTCTTAAAGCCCTAAGAGAAGCCCAAAAAGCTCCCCTAGCTATAGTTGGCGACTTTAATGCTTCTAGCCCCCTATGGGGATACCCCAGGGAAGACACGAAAGGCAGAAAACTAGCATCCGCCATCGCTGACATGGCCCTGACCCTACTCACGGACCCGCAGCACCCGACGCGAGTCGGCACCAGCGTAACGCGGGATACTTCTCCCGACCTCACGCTCGTCCGCAATGCCCGCAACTATGAGTGGCTCAATACAGGAGAGACCCTAGGCAGCGATCACTACGTGCTGCAGACCATCTTCGAAAGCAACATGCACAGCAAACCACGAGGGCAAGCCAGAATTACAGACTGGGAGACATTCAGAAAGGACACCAAACTAACCACATCCGAACAAATAACCAGCTACGAAGATTGGGCGGCTTCCATTCTCGACCTTAAAGAAAAGCTCACAAAGTCTCTTGCCACCACGGAGGACCACCCAGCTGTTGACAACCACCTCCTACACCTTTGGGAAGCAAGACGTAGTCTTATAAAACGGTGGAAAAAACAAAGACACAATCGGAAACTAAGACTTCGAATAGCCAAGCTTACTATTCAAGCAGACCAATACGCATGGGACCTCGCTCGCACCAATTGGCTAACGAAGTGCGAATCCCTCAAAGGCCGCCTAGACACCAAGGCTACATGGAACCTTCTGCGATGCCTAATTGACCCTCCGAAAGCGAAGAGTGAACAACACAGAAATTTGCATCGAGCCCTACACAGCTTTCAAGGCACGGATCATGAACTCGTGGATGAACTCACGCGTCGCTATATCTGCACCGCGCGAGACCCACAACCCTACAATAAGGAGTACCGTGGGGAACCGAACGAAGACCTAGACAGAGATTTCACTTCAGAGGAAATCATTGCAGCACTAGCAGATATGCGCCGAGGCACAGCCCCGGGACAAGACAAAATTACTGTCGGACTTCTGGCCAACCTCGGCACGGAGGCTCTGCAGCAACTCACGGATTACATAAACGAATGTTGGCGTACCGGCACCATTCCACAAGCATGGAAAACAGCCAATGTACACTTTATTCCCAAACCCGGCAAGAAAATCAGCATTGAAAACCTGCGCCCCATATCCCTCACGTCGTGTGCAGGCAAACTCATGGAAAAGGCAGTCCACACCCATCTCTCCAATTATCTTGAGGACAATGAGCTACTGCCACACACGATGTTTGGATTTCGGGCACACTTGTCCACCCATGATGTGCTTCTGCAAATCAAACGTGAAGTCATTGATCCCGCACGCACAAACAGTAACCGAGCGCTTCTAACACTTGACCTCAAGGGAGCGTTTGACAATGTCAAACACTCCACAATCCTCAACAACCTCCACAGCATGAACTGCGGACAGCGAGCCTACTCGTACATCTGCGATTTCCTTACGGACAGAACCGTCAACATCAGCACCGGCTCAAAACACACAACGCAAGTGAAGATGGGCACGAGAGGCACTCCGCAAGGGGCAGTACTATCCCTACTTCTCTTCAACATTGCACTCCTAAATCTCCCACCTCTTCTCAATCAGGTACAGGGCATACGCCACGCCCTGTACGCTGATGATATAACCATCTGGACAACCACGGGAAGTATGGGAATGATTGAAGAACAACTACAAACCGCGGCGACAACAGTTCAAAATTATGCCCGGGCGTGTGGACTAACGTGCTCACCCGAAAAATCCGAACTGCTAGTCTTCCGTCAACGCAAGAATCAAGACACCATCAATATCCGCGTAGACAACTCACCCATCAAGGAAGTTCAGACCATGAAGATACTGGGTCTGTACATAAATAACAACGGCAACAACCTTCTTGCCCTCCAGAAACTACGGCTCGTGAGCGAGCAAGTCGCCAGGATGATCGCCAGGATAACGACGCGCAAATCGGGGATGCGAGAAGACGATACTCTGCGACTGGTGCAGGCTTTCGTTGTAAGCCGCGTCGTCTACGTAGCGCCCTACCTCCGCCTTAAGAAGCGTGACATCAAAAACATCGACATCATAATCAGAACTGCCTACAAGAAGGCCCTGGGACTCCCTCTTGCGACATCGACGGACCGGCTCTTGCGACTGGGTGTGCACAACACGATCGATGAGCTGATAGAGGCACACCTTACGGCGCAGGTGGTACGGCTCTCCACAACTCGAACTGGCCGACAAGTCCTGAGTGATTTAAACATCAATTGCCCCCGACAGCTAGACACCAAAACCGACATCCCAGCCTCATGGAAAGGACAACTCAAGGCAGCTCCACTACCCAGGAATATGCACCCTGATTTTCACCAGTCAAGACGACAAGCACGAGCCGAAGCCATGAAAAGACACTACGGCGGGCGCGAGGGCGTGTTCTATGTCGATGCTGCGGGTCCCGAGCAGGGAATGACGGCCGTCGCGGTAGTGCACCAAAATACAACAGTCGACGGACTAGTACTGGCTAGCCAGGACATACTGGCTGCGGAAGAAGTGGCGATTGCTCTAGCTGCAACACACACTAGCTCAATATACATTCTCACAGATTCACAGACAGCGTATCGCAATTACCTCAGGGGCAGGGTCGCACCGCTAGCAGCTAAAATCCTGCAAGATAGCTACATCCGTGGCTACCAACCCACACACAAACACTTAATATGGGTACCAGGTCACCAGGGCATCCCAGGGAACGAGAGCGCACATGCCTCAGCCCGAGCATTTCTCCCCCGGGCACCCAGTGCGGATGCCGTGGAACCTCCTACCCCACTACTAACTTACAATGACATACTTCAGCACTTAAGTTTATCCCGTCGGGTCTACCCTCCGCCGGCTAAGACACTAGATAAAGGGGAGGAACAACACCTCCGAAAGCTACAGACCAACACTTACAACAACCCACGAAGACTGCATGCCATAGACCCGGAGTCATTTGACTCACAATGCAAATTCTGCGGGGAGAAGGCGGACCTGTACCATATGGTATGGGCCTGCCAACGAAATCAGGCGATCACTGTTAATAACCAGCCAACGCAGGAGGGGTGGGAGGCAGCTCTGTCCAGCTCGGACGGAAAGAGTCAAAAGCAACTCATCGAAAGAGCCCGGACAGCAGCCTACGCCAATGGGGTTCCGGACTGAGAGCTCCAACCACGGCTACAACCTCCTAAACCATTTCATTAAAATATTTTCACCACCACCATTTCAGGTCCACGAGTACTGTGTCCATAAGCCTCTGAAAGGTCGCTGGGGCGGAGCAAAGACCAAATGGCATGACCTGAAACTCGTACAACCCGTCTGGAGTGATGAATGCCGTCTTCTCGCGGTCCCTCTCGTCTACCTCTATTTGCCAGTACCCAGACTTCAAATCCATGGAGGAGAAATACTTGGCGTTGCATAAACGATCCAAAGCGTCGTCGATTCTGGGCAAAGGGTAAACGTCCTTTTTAGTAATGTTATTCAGTCGCCGGTAATCAACGCAGAACCGCAATGTTCCGTCCTTTTTCTTTACGAGCACGACAGGTGCGGCCCAGGGGCTCCGAGACGGTCGAATGACGTCGTTATCAAGCATTTCCTTTACTTGCGTGCTGATGGCGGCGCGTTCTCTAGAGGAAACACGGTAGGGTGACTGTCGCAGTGGTGGCGTCGTGTCGTCCGTAATAATCCGATGTGTAGCAAGGTGTGTCCTGCCGACTCGCGGAGACGACGCAAATGTGTGTCTGTAGCGATTGAGCAGGTCGCGCAGCATGCCTTGTTGTTGTTGCGGCAATGTCTGATTAATGTCGTACTTGACGTCGACTATGTCCTCTGGATCCGGTCGTGAAACACGAGTCAGGCTTTGTGCGCACTTGGTATCAGTGACGGCATCTATGTAAGCGACAGTCGTCCCCTTGTTCAGGTGCTGGTGCTCATTGCTGAAATTAGTCAGGAGTACATCAACTTTGCCTGTCTTCCAGAAACACGACCGCCTGAGGTACTGCAATACCGCGGTCTAGAAGCAAAAGTTGTTTACTCTCGACTATACCTTCAGTGTCTCGAATGGTATGCGAACCGACAGTCACGAGTAGACTGGAGCGGGGAGGCACGGTCACTTGCTCGTCAAGAATATGGAGCGCCGACGGGAGGGCATCTGTGGTGTCAATGGCATTCTCTGTCGAAAACTGGACGGACTGAGACTGCAGGTCGATGATGGCTCCGTTGTCCGTTAGGAAGTCCATACCCAGGAGAACATCACGAGAGCAATCAGCGAGGACAACAAACCTTGCAGGGAACGTTTGCCCTTGCACCGTGACCCTAGCCGTGCACATTCCTATCGGCGTAATCAAATGTCCCCCAGCGGTACGTAACTGCGGGCCGTCCCAAGCTGTCATAACCTTTTTGAGCACAGCGGCGAATTGTCTACTGAGCACAGAATAATCGGCACCAGTGTCAACTAAAGCAGTTACGGCTGTGCCGTCTACTGAAACGTCTAAATCGGCCGGTGGTGGCGTCTTGCGGTACTGTCGAGGAGTCCGATCGCGGCTTTGGTGCGTCGAAGGGATGCGGCGTCGAAGAGAAGCGTCGTGGTTACGAAGAAGTGCGGCGGGTTGTCGGCTTGTCTTAACATGCTGTCGTTCGTGGGTCGTCGAGGACGGTGTGTTGCACGGCATTGGCGATGTGTCTGGCGGCGTTGGAGGGTCTTGTTCTTGTCGTCGAGCAGCCGCACCTCCAGAGGCTGCCGCGTCTAGTTTCCCCTACGGGGACTTCTAGACTGGCCCTGGTCGCTGGGTCCCGGAGAACTGTAGCGGCGCGGAGATGGTGATCGCGAGATGCGACGCTGGCCGGAGTCCGCATGGGAGATGTAATCTGCGATCTCCCTTGGTCGCTCTCCAGGCAGCGGACGGGGAGCACCGAAGGGGTACCCTCGAAGCCCCATCTCCTTATATGGACAGCGGCGACAGATGTGCCAAGGTGCCCCGCAATGGTAGCACAACGGTCGATGGTCCGGGGTCCTCCAGACGTCAGTTCTGCGACGCCTAGGTCGCTGGACAATGTTCGACTGGGAAGGTGGAAGCTGAGGAGCGGCTGGCGTAGCTGCTTCATATCGTTGGGTCGAGGCCGGAAGGAAACGGCTTGCGGCGGCAGCATAACTCAATGTTTGTGGCGGCGGTGGAGTGGCTGCCGGAAGCTGCGACGTACCTAATGCTTGTTCGACCTCCTCGCGAATGACATCTGTAAACGACGCAATCTGCGGCTGAGCAGGGGTGTGCTGCAAAGCCTTCGCCACCTCTTCCCTTACAATGGCTCGAATGACCTCACGCAGCGATTCTCCTGAGGTCATGGAGGTTCCCTCAGTACGGGTGCAGAGCATCGATACGTTAGTGCGCTCGTACTGTCGTGCCCGCATGTCGAGTGATTTCTCAATGGACATTGCTTCCTTGACGAAGTCGTTTACTGTTGCGGGTGGACTCCGAACAAGGCCTGCGAAAAGCTGCTCCTTTACACCCTTCATCAGCAATCGCACCTTCTTTTCCTCCGGCATGCTTGGGTCTGCGCGACGGAAGAGGCGTGTCATCTCTTCCACGTACACCATTACACTTTCGTTCGGAAGTTGGATGCGATTCTGCAGAAGAAGGTCGGCCTTCTCCTTGCGAAACGTACTGGTGAACGCCTGGAGAAATTCTGCTTTGAATGTCTCCCATGTTTGCAGGCAAGACTCATGGTTTACGTACCATGTCCTTGCAGAGTCTTCCAGAGCAAAATAGACATGGCGCATCTTTGAGTCCCCGTCCCATGAATTGAATGTGGCCACCCGGTCGAACTGGTCCAACCAGTCCTCGGCGTCCTCATGAGGTAGGCCGTGGAAACGCGGCGGATCCCGTTGGTGGTGGAGAAGGACGGGCGCAGTTGATGTTGGAGGATTCATTGCAGCAGCGCCGGTACTCCTTGTTGACTTGTGGTCAGGGAGCAGCCCGAACTCGGGAGATAGGCCTTGTAGTCGGCGGCTGCCCTGGTGAACGGGCGTGTCTACCGGGGGTGGTCGACCTCTGCTGGAATCGCGGCTTGATGGGGGCGTCCGGTACATGAAAGATGTACCCAGCACCTCCACCAGATGTCACGTCGGTGTAAGACGCGCTAACGCTCAAGGCGGTTTAGAAGGCTCCCAAGAACGTCCGGTGCCGAGTCCGATGGTGGCGAACTTCGTCCTTTTCGCTTAATGTCCTCACGTCGTCGTCTTCAGTAGCGCTAGCGTCAATATTATAAGAATAATACACTATTTTTTCCTTTTGTTTCGTGTACATAGCCAAACATTTCTTATTACTTTCCAACGCTTATTTTTCAGAGGTGATCAGGGCTATGAACTAAGAAGAGCTAGGTATAATAGTTAATTGAGGGATGCTTATTAATCTCATATTTGCTCATGACAAGTCGTGGGTTTGGATCCTACCGGCAGCATGTGGCTGTTCTTTCTTCAACTTTAGACGTAACTTCACCAGAGAAAGAACGAGACACGAGGAGAAGAACAACACAGGACAACGCTGGTTGTCCTGTGTTGTTCTCCTCGTGTCTCGTTCTTTCGCTGGTGAAGTTACGTCTGATGTACACCAACTAGCCCACATGGGTACCTTGTTCTTCAACTTTCTCAACATTTTATATGTATAAAATAATCAAACTAATAATTTCTTCCCGATCAGCACCAAAAATTATAAAAAAGGAAGGTAGAAACAATCGCCTGTGCTCCTTGGTTTCGGTGACCGTTGACTTTTGTTTACTGCCCCGCTATATCATTCATGTGATGATTTATACTGCGTGATTTAGGACCTAAACGCAGAAACTACGATAGTATGCTTAACAATTATTGGGAAGAAAACTAATAACTAATGTTCATGTCCATGTGAGGGCACAAACAGTCTATAGTGAGTAGGTCATTGGAAGTAGTTGGGGGGGCACATGCACTTAGGTCAAGTAGTGACTGCATATTTGTACCGTGAGAATGAAATCGCTGCGGTATAAAAAGCGGTTAGAGCTCATTTTGCAGATCGATCCAAGTTAGAAACAAATGCTTACCAATGCCGCTCAGAGAAAAATTAGATAACATTTGTGGGATGTCCTAAGTGCACCAGTGAGGTCTAAATTGGATGCTCATAAAAAACTCGAATTTATGTTAAGGGAGCGTAGTAACCCATCAGAAAGAAAAACATTAGGGATAACTTTAAGAGTCAGAAAAGAGTAGGATGAGTTAAAGAAAAAATTAAGGTAGTGTATCCCAGCAAAAATGACACTTATTAAAGTGATCTTGGAGCGCGCGTGCAACGCAGAGATGGGACAACTAAAAATATATTTGATAGTGGGGAGAGAATACTGCAGGAATCCAAGTGATATGATAACGTTAAAGAGTATTATACGATAGAGCGACCATGGGTGGCTCAGAGGACGGTAAACAGCAGATTAGAAAGGTCCAGTGATTTCGAATAAAGAAAAACTGCCCAAATTTTGTGTGATTTAATTTCCTGGACTGTGGTTCTCGTGTTACTGCGCGGGAAAAAAGAAACAAAATTCATTAAAGTCACGATCTGCCGCCCAAAATTATATTGGGAAATAAGGTTGTATTATTCCTGAAAACTGGCCAGTGGGCTTTGTATTAAGAAAAAGAGGAGGGCACTTTAATCTGACAATTTTAGATGGCCTTTACACCACGCTGATGGGTTGTGGAAATTCTATTTTGGTTAAAATGTGTACGTTCGACCACGATCCTCGGTGAATGAGAACAAGTAAAATACTGTGGGCGTTCCATTAGTTGCAGAATATGAGGGAACATTTATGTCTCTATTAGGTCCATAGAGCTCCAAAACACGGTACCCGTTTAGTATATGAAGCCTTTTTGACAACGCCGCTCTGTGATAGTGCGTTAGATTTTGAATTAACTTTTTTTCATCTCCACGCTCACTATAGAAGCGTTTTGGATATTTCGTAGAACGTCCTAATATAACCACTTTTTTCAGCAGCCGTTTCACTAAATTGCTTGGAATACCTTTACTGAATAGGGCCTTCTTTGTTTGCCATTCACTAGGTAGTTTTTGCTCGTTTTTTTGGCCATCTGGCTGGATCATATATTTACTCGTTCAATTATTACGAGAGGTTACCTACCCACGGCTGGAAAACTCAGGTTGCACTAGGATAGTCAAGCTAATTTCAAGTAGCATTTTTTTGGAACCTGCCGCACTCAATTTAGACTGTCCCGCCTTTGTCAAAACTCCCCAAATGAAAATCAGTGATAATTTTAAATCAGCCCGCACGCGCCAACCTTTCATGTGTCGCACTTGCGGCCTAGGGGCTGACATGAAGAAAAACATCATGAACGTTATCCAACTTGCCCAACTTTCGGCGTTGCTAAAGAAAAAAAAACAACTGAAATTTTGTACATTGAACAAAAACCATATTAAATCACTCTTTATGCGTAGGAAACTTACGGGAAGCACGGAGCATAGGATGGGAATATTAAGTGAAACCGACTAACTCGCCTCGCCTGTGTAGTTAATATTGTATACCGCAATAGGTTGCCTTCAGTGGTGCACTCATGCACACAGAATACGCGGGATAAGATGCTTCACCATTGATTACTGCTCTGTATGTTAATAAGGAGTGTTTTCTGCTCACACTTGGTGCAGTCGAGTAGAATGTTCCGAAGGAAAGTTGGGTTGTCCCGGTTGAGAGAAGCGCATTTTTCAGCCAATGGTCTACCGGTATGGGGCACTGACGCCATTTTAGGTCCAATTGAAATGCTCCGTCATCGCCATCATTGTCGGGAAAGCATTCACCGTTACAATCATCCAGTGCACATGCCACGTACACTAAGCTTAAGTTAGACAGCTAGGCAGTTAGGCAGTTAGGCACCGAAGGAAGAAAAAAAATTTCAGGCGCTTACCCGAATGGGACGAAGAGTAAATTTTTTTTTTTAATGCCTTGTTCGTGAAATGTTGAATGCAAAGATGCCGCCACCCATGAGTTTTCGGTGGTTGTATGTCTGGTTTGGGAGGATTACAACGATCGCTGTATGGCGGGAAAAATGTGTGGGCATGGAATTGAGGAGGTTGTTTTGTAGCGCTTTGCGGGCAACGTGCAGAGATCGTTTAACCCTTGTTCGACCATCTTGTTTGTGGATCTCGTCTCCCACAAACGTGCAGCCTTCAAAGCACGACGCTGCTCCTCGGCTGCGCCCATGGCGCTCCCGCAACTTGACTGATGTGCCACATCATAGCTGGCGTCTTTATCATAACTGCGGCGGCTGTTAATGCGCTGGCGCGCGGAATGCCGCGCATTGCAGTCATGTGAAGGTTTTCATGAGAGGTGTTTCAAGCTCTCTGGAACAATCTTATTGACAATGTGTGTTCTGCCTGATGACGACGACGCTAGTACGAGGCACGTGGCGCAGTATATGTGCGCAGTATTGTCATGTGATCGTGGGCGAGCGTGCTCCACCTGACGACGAAGGTAACGCGAGGCACGAAGCGGATGGTTTGGTGTATACACGGACGACTACACGAAAGTCGGAGAGTGAAGCTAAGCTCTTTCAGGGTTAGAATGCAAACACAAAGCTCTAGCAATCTATAATTGCCGTTCTTCTGTCGCAAAATAGGATTCAGGTGTGCAAGAGCAAGTTTTAAAATCGAGCTCTGCACGAAAAAACTAGGTCGTAAGATAGACCAGAGTGTTTATGTATATTTCTCTGGCACCAGAATAAAAGAACACGTAGCCGCCGCGGTGCCTCAGTGTTTATGGCTCTTGGCTGCTAACAAGAAAGGCGCGGGTTCGATCCTATAGCTGCGGTGGTTGAACTTCGGTGGAGGCGAAATTATAGAGCCCCGTGTACTCCATGATGTCAGTGCAAGTTAAAGAACCCCAGGTGGTAAAATTTCTGGAGCTTATCACTTCGGTGTCCCTCACAGCCTTAGTCGCTTTGGAAGGCTAAACCCCCTATATCATAAACCTTAGAAGAACTTGTTAGCGCTCGTACTGTGCGGTCGTCGCCGCACTCTACAGCGCTGTTTTCAGTCTAGCCTGAATGCATAGGTCTAGTTTAGAAGAGAGCGCTCGAAACTGGATAAGGTTAATGTGAAAAAAGAACGCTTGTTATAAGAACAGTGTAGCGAAGAATAGTTTCTTCATTGGGAGCTAATTGTTAGTTCGTGAGTGCAATGTAGCATTAAAGGTGGTACTAGCTAAGAACGTCTATTGGGAGAAGGACGGCAGATCGTAGGGCATTTCTAGTCATGCAGCAATGACTGCCGTTATCCGCTTGCATTACAGGTAACATAAAAAAAACAGGGCTTGAAAAAGTGAACTCCATAAGCACAGTGCTTAGACATCACTGACCGCTAAGGAAAATAATATGAAAAAGATCTTGAGCATAAATTTAGGATGATCCTTAGTCCTACTCGCGAATGATTGTGCTGGGGATACGCTGGATTACATGTTCTGACATAGTGTTTATCAAAACGTGTGCACTGTGTGCATATGTGTCGGAAGCAGTAATTAATGAGGGGACCTTTCGAAGGAACAACAGGACTATTCCCTCGGCTCCTTTCCGCTTAAAATGAAGTTCATATTTGAGTCAGCGAACGCACTTTCCTTGAAGCGCCGTTTGTAATGATTCCTTGAACACGAGAAGCGGGTTTCATTTACCTTTGCCTGTTACCGCGCGCGCGTGCAGTCCTGCTTTTCTGCTGTTAGTGTTATTGCGGCACGCCAGGTGGCGCTAAGCAGAACAACAGCTACAAAAAGAAATTTAACGAAGAAGATGACACATGTGCAGTGTGTGGTAGATCTGTGGAAACAATTGAACACCTCATAATGAAATGTGATGGTATCCATCCGGATGTCGATGCAGGCGCCGTAACTCTTCCTGAGGCCCTTGGGTTTAAAGATAACAATGGTCATGTAAATAAATCTGCAGTGGGAGTTAGCAAAAAATTGGCTGAGGCTTAACTTGGTTAAGCCTGGAGAATGCGAAGCATCATCGTGTCGCGTAATTTGGAGGCGCACAACCACAGCGACGGCGCGAGGTGGGCCACCGTTTCTCCACTGTCGTGACGTCATCGTGTCACGTGGTGTGGAATCATCGTGTCACGTGATTTGGAGGCGCACAACCACAGCGAAGGCGCGAGGTGGGCCCCCGTTTCTCCACTGTCGTGACGTCATCGTGTCACGAGGTGTGACGTCATGTATCACGTGATTTGGAGGCCCACAACCACAGCGACGGCGCGAGGTGGGCCCCCGTTTCTCCACTGTCCTGACGTCATCGTGTCACGTGGTGTGACGTCATGTATCACGTGATTTGGAGGCGCACAACCACAGCGACGGCGCGAGGTGGGCCCCCGTTTCTCTACTGTCGTGACGTCATGTATCACGTGATTTGGAGGCGCATAACCACGGTGAAGGGCTGAAGTGGTAGCTGAAGTAGTATGCTTCGCATAACAGCGATTGGAGGATTGGTGGCTGAAAAACAGAGATGTGGCAAAAGGTTAGAATTGTAGGAAACCGTGGGTAAAGATGATGGTGATAGTTAATGAGAATTGCCAACATAGTAAACAAAAAAAGAAAAAAGAAAAGCTCAGCATGCTGGCAATTGCCACCACCCCGTTTCAAAGGGGGCTCTCCCATCCATCCATCCATCCATCCATCCATCCATCCATCCATCCATCCATCCATCCATCCATCCATCCATCCATCCATCCATCCATCCATCCATCCATCCATCCATCCATCCATCCATCCATCCATCCATCCATCCATCCACCCATCCATCCATCCATCCATCCATCCATCCATCCATCCATCCATCCATCCATCCATCCATCCATCCATCCATCCATCCATCCATCCATCCATCCATCCATCCATCCATCCATCCATCCACCCATCCATCCACCCATCCACCCGCCCGTCCGTCCGTCCGTCCGTCCGTCCGTCCGTCCGTCCATCCATCCATCCATCCATCCATCCATCCATCCATCCATCCATCCATCCATCCATCCATCCATCCATCCATCCATCCATCCATCCATCCATCCATCCATCCATCCATCCATACATCCATCCATCCATCCATCCGTCCATCCGTCCATCCATCCATCCATCCATCCCGTCCATCCGTCCGTCCATCCGTCCGTCCGTCCACCCGTCCACCCGTCCACCCATCCGTCCGTCCGTCCGTCCGTCCGTCCGTCCGTCCATCCGTCCATCCGTCCGTCCGTCCATCCATCCATCCATCCATCCATCCATCCATCCATCCATCCATCCATCCATCCATCCATCCATCCATCCATCCATCCATCCATGATGAATGATAACGCGGACTTGGGAAAAGCTTCTAAATCATACAGTTATGCCGAGAATATTTAGAAAATGCAGAGCACAAGGAACCTGTTTTATGTGATCGCCTCGGCCGCTGTATACTGAGATAGACGCACAGGTTACAAGAGCTCGCAATATCGCTACAGCGCCTTACTTTGCAGTTTTCAGAGACTAATACCATAGTCCTCCAATGGTTTTACGGTTATGAAACTTTTCCGGAAATCTATGGAATAGCTTCATATGTTGACTGCGCCTTCCATTAGGCGGCGCAATGGGGTCAACGACTCGAGCTAGCAAGCGTCTGCATGGCCGCGAGACTAAAGGCGTAATGGAACGCCGGCTGTGTTGGCAGCAGCTATTTTCGGCTCTGATTTGGCCTTCGTTCGTAAACAAGTACAGTGCACGTGACGTGCAAGCTTGCAATGCAGAATACTTGCAATACTTGCTGCGTGACGAGTTGCCGCTTCGGCTACGGAGGTACGCAGGAAAGGTCTCGCTGTTCTGTCTGCCGAGCGACGTCGAGCAGCGTGGAATATGGAAGCTGGCGATAGCCCTAAATAATAGGTAAATAGATTTATTCCCAGTGTTCCTCTCCCCTTGTCCTTTCTACTATCCCCTAACCTCTTTCATTTCACATCTACACACTGCCTGCTATCCTTTATTTCCGCTGCTCCAGCTCAGGTGCTTCCAGCAGCGATGGCAGATGCCGGGGCTAGCAAAATCTTTTCCTTCCATTTATGATCTACATTAAAACCACTTACTAATACTACTACCCCTAAAGGAAAGCGGTCGATTTAGGTTCGACTCCAGGCATGTCCGTGCTTGCGAGAGGCATTTGGCCCCAGAGATTTAATTCGGCCTGACGAGTCTGTGGTCAACGCAGATGCACTGTAGCTGCAACTCGAGAAGCTGAGACTCGGGCCCGGCGCTGTTCAAGGGATATCCGAAGGCCTACCAGTGTGCTTAAACAATTATCTCTGACGATGTTGTATTTCAGACAGCTGTACTCTTCAATGTGCTTATGGTTTTTGGTGCGAAAGGACTACTTCACGGGGTCAAATTCAACGAAAAATCATGTGGTGTCCCTGACTTTGAGGGCGCAGAAATTAAATATGCCGCGGCTGGGTTTCGAACCCGCGGTGGCGCGAGGAGATGAGCTTCGCTGGCAACTGCAGGAGAGCACTACGCTACGCCGCGTCCGATTACGCCTCATGTTAAACTGCAACACACACTAGCGTGCCGCATGGCATGTCGTCGTCTTGATCAACTTTCACCTGCGGAACTAGCAGTTTAGATTGGCTTAACATTGACCAGAGGTTAGCCTGAGTCTAATATCGTCACTAGACATGTCGGCAACCCAGCAGCGCAAAAACATCAGCCAACCAGGCTAAACACTTGCTTTCTTAGGTCTACTCGGTTTAAATGCGTTAAGCTCCTACCGCTTTTTTTTTTGTGCATGTTACTCTGTGCTTCCTATCATTGCTCATTTTTGGTTTATTGTGTGGCCGCTCACAGCTTGTCTCTCATTTTGGTAGCGCAAAGCCTACACATGAGCAATGAACAAAAATTTCCCAAATTTTTTTGCACTCACAAGCGCCTCATGTTCTTAAAATGCCGCCATAAGGTCTTGCTTTCAGCATTACTGAGATTTAAGTATTTTTCACAAGGTGAGCGTTAACCGTCAGCAGTCTTATGCACTTCGATGAAAGCAGGGACTCAGCCGAGGCAGCCGCAACCCAGACAAACTAAACATGTTACTGACCGCTACGCTAGATCTTCCAGAGTGGCATTGCAGGGAAGTTGCAGTGAAAATGAAACCGCAGGCTGGACCCATGTACAAAAATCGCCGATTTATAAAAAGGCAACGAGAGAAAGTAAGTGCGTTAATTGTTGGTTGGAAAACAGCCGCTAGCAAGGTTTACTAGCGGTCATCGTCGATCGCACAAGGGTTTTTAGTGTCTCGATATAGCAGCCAAACATTCAGGTGATAACCAGTAAAGCAGCGTTTATGCTAAGCACAAATACCAATCCCCAGAAAGCACGAATACCAAGGGAATGTGAGCCTGTTGGCCTGAAAACACCTCTGCGAGCTGGGCTTGAGCAGCCATTTTTTCCCCCTCTCCGACAGCTGCGCCGCTCGCGGCGAGAGCTGTCTCTATATGAAATTGTGGCTGGAGTTTCGTGACCAGAAGAAAACATTGAGGGAATATGTGAATGCTGAGTAGTGAATATACTGAGCAAGGCATAGGACAAGGTACCGAAACAGTGAAAGATGCACACGAGAACTGAATATAAACTAAATTTTCTTTCGGAGGCAAAAACTCTATTTAGTAAAACAAGAGTGTGGTACATGTAGAAAATGAGGTGTGGTACTCAGTATTCAAAGTAGTCAGGTCCATGAATAAAACATGAGTTAGCAGTGATGAGCACGATAAAAGTGATAAAAGCCATGAGGTGTAAATGGTCGTCCCGCGAACAGCAAAAAAAAAACAGTGAAATCGGACTGTAGGGGGTAAAAGTGGCGAAAAGGTGCTTTGAGAATGAAAAAAAAGCAAAGTGGTGGTGTTAAAACACTTCTTAAGAGAGGTCAAACATCACGAGGGAGATGGCCGCTTTCAGAACGAATGCTCAGAGGGTTGCTACAAACTTGAGCTCTTTTTCGGAAAAACACAGAGAAGGTGTGTTTGCACACTGATGCCTGGCAAGAAGAATTTGGAGGGCTTTGATTGACTTCGTGGTTTTATGATCTCGTCCTTTTCCGATAATGACATTTCTTCGAATGCCACAGGGCGTTTTACGTTTCCATACCTTACAGTGCTTGGCAAGATTCCCGGCCATCGCAATGTTTGCATGTTCTTGAAGTCTGATTTTTATGCGCCTTCCAGTTTGACCAAAGTACCTTCTCCAGTAGTAAAACTGGCCCCGGCTGAACATGCGTTATTAGTGCTGTCACCTTCCTTGAGACGTCCAACTTTTCTTAAGAAGTAATTTCTGACTAACGCTTTTTTTTCAGTTTTTATGCCTCCTTATTACTACTTTTAACCAATTTTACTGTTTTTGTTGTCGTTTGCGTGATGGCCCTTTAAAGCTCACGGATTTTATCGCTTTTGTCGTTTTCATCATTCGTAACTCGTTTTTACATTGACATTACTTGTCTGAATTCCGGTGGCCGCAAAGCCTTTTCAACATCTAGCGCCCCTCCTTTGAACACATAATGTTTGTGCTTCGGAAGTAAAATTCAGTTCATGGTCAGAGCCCGTGTGTGTCTTTCAGTCTTCCTTTCTCGTGCCTTGCGCTTTGTATTCGGCATGCATAACCAACTATGTCGTCGACTCGCTCGTGTAAGGTATTATCGTAGCCGAGATGAACGCGCTTTACGCTGCAAAACATTCCGGCACTGCTCACGCTTCCGAATTCGTAGGAGCACACAAAAGCACTGAATCAAGCTTGTGCTGTTCTCTTGTAGGTAATGAATACTCTACAGATGCGGGCAACTTGTTCTTCAGGCAATATGAAATTTGAGCGTAATATGAGCTTATTGTTACCGCCTTTTTACGCCCAAAAAACGCATTTCGAAACACTCGGTCATTTTTTCAATGGCCTAGTATTTGAAAGGGGTATGTTGAAAGGGTTTCTCTGGAAGCCGAGTGCGCACGCGATTACCCCCTGAAGCCTAACACACGCACTCCTTGCATCATAGAAGGACAAGTTTCTTGCGACAGCACAGCGGTTGAAGATGTGGAGCCTCACCCGCATGAAATTGATGTTTGCACGGCTATTCAAAACGGCTCGAACGAAATTTTCAGCGCATTCTGAGTGGATAGCACAAAAGCGTTTTCAAGAACTGGCCGCTCTTCAATTTATCGATTAAGTAAACAAAACAGCTGCAAAAATTAGAATAAATTTGGCGCGGCGCTTTTAAAACCTCACTCCTTCTTTTACAAGCTAAACTCTTATTACGTGATTATCAATATCTCTTCCACAATGTCGTTTCTTGTGTGTAATAAGAACTTTTGTCTGATACTGCTTGTACACCTGTGCAAAGCTGCAGTAAGAGCCTTCATTTCTTTTACAGCGTTCTGCTAGGTGCTATCAGCGTCAAAAGAAACGCGAACAAAACACCTGAAACGCGAGCACAAAAAAAAAATAAAGCATAATAGCGGCTGTAGATGAAATACAGGCGTGGCCTGAACACTTCGGAAGAGCGGTCTTATCCCCATCGATGGGAAAATCAACTGCTCTTGTACTTTGCCTCCCTAGTTATCTGCGAGTTGTGCTGTTTGCGTTTCAATTCTCTTATTTGCGTTTCATTTGACGCTGACAGTACCAGTGCGCCCCAGTACAGCGGAAGGCTGACGGAATGGCTGTATGTAGAGGATATATATTCATGACAGTTTGTCCATGTTACTGGCATTGCAACAATAAATTGTGTACTCATCTGTAGGGGATTTCAGGTGTTGCAAATCATACCTTTGTTTTCTGGTGCTGTTATGCTGGCGCCTCATATATGCGAAAATAGAAGTCTGGGCGAGTTGGGAGACACTCATTCTGAAAGAGCGCAGACAAGAGAAGGACGACGGAAAGAAATGTGCGACACGGTTCTTTCCGTCGCCCTTCTCTTGTATTTTAGAATGAGTGTCTTATATACGTATATATGCACACATTGCTACGGCAGTTGTATCTCGCAAAAGCTTTTTGCTTACCGTGTGTTCTGAGTGTAGTCGAAACTAGGCTATACTAGCCCCGTTAATATGAACGTTTTGATCGCGAAAAATTTGCCTCGAGACCAAGTGTTTTCTGTGCGTTTACGCCTCGTTAATTTGGAAACTTGCAGTTCGGAAAATGAACTACATGAAAAGCACGGAGCCCGTTCGGGCCCACGTATTTTTCTTTCGTTGATATGGATGTTGATAAGGACAAGAACTGGCCTGTTCCAACCAAATATTTTCGATTCTTCATTTGAGCGCAGGACACCATTGAAATGCAGTTAAAAATGCAAATGGCTGGGTGATGACCCATTTGTGTTATGGTTTCACGCTATACAGTTTTCCAACGATGAGATTAACCTGTTTTCGAATTGCATGAACGGCTGAGAAGAGAACTTCGCCCTCAGTTTGTGTCACGTAGAAGGCAGCATTCAGCAGCTGTCAGCCGAATGAGCGCAGATAGGTGGTAGCTCGTGAGATGTGAACCGTCGTAGTAAGTTAGATAACTTAGCCATTGGTCGCCATTAAGCGTATCATAGACCACTACGCGCGTCAAGCCGCAGCACATTATTTCAATCTTAGTGGCGCCCAGGATAATGGGCTTGTAGCCCCCATTCTGTGTATTTCAGCTTCACTGGCCACCACTATGAGCAGAAGTCGACATTAAGCGCAGCGTGTTTTTTTTGCAGAATTTTTCCTCGTGATTTATGGAAAGTTTTTCTCTGGAACTAAAGTGTAGATCTACAATCACCATCAACGACTACATTTTTTTTAAAGGATTGTTAATAGTTGGAAAGAGTGTCTCAGCTCCCAAGACGTTTTCGTAAAGTGTGATAATGCGCATATAAACAACAAACAAAGGAGGCCCTCTCGTGACAACGGAGCTGTGAGACGCAGTGCTATTGATCTACTCATATAAGCCGCCGCGATGGCCCAGTGAGTATGGTGCTCGACTCCTGCCGAAAAGAACAAAGGTTCGGCCGTGGTATTGGCGGTCATATTTTGACGCAGGCCACCACCAACAGAGGCCAACAAAAACAACAACGAGAAGTAAATCAGAGAGCTGTTGGAAGATTAGCACTAGGTGCTAACGGCAAAACCCCAGTTGAGGCAGTACAGGGGAATACGGGCTGGGCATCGCTCGAAGCACGGGAAGCTCAGAATAAAATACAATATGAAGAACGCCTGAGGAGATTGAACGGTAACAGGTGGGCAGCTAAGGTATATAAATACTTATACAGAAAGAGCGTTGTCTCACATTGGCGGAAAAGAACTAGAAAGCTAAGCAGTGATTATGCCGAACATGAGGACGGACAGGTAAAAAACGTGGAAAGTAAAAATTTAATTAATTCAATAGACAAGAAGCGTAGTGTAGAACTATATCGATACTGGAAAAGGCAGATCAGGAAAGAATCGTTCTATGATAACTCAAGAGGTAGTGCCCTACTCTTTGAAGCTAGGTCAGGGTGTCTTAGAACGCACAGCTACAAAAAGAAATTTAACGATGATGATGCCACATGTGCTGTGTGTGGTAAGCCTGTCGGAAGAATTGAACACCTCCTACTCAAATGTGATGGTATCCATCAATTTGTCAATGCAGGCACAGCCACTCATCCTGAGGCTCTAGGTTTAGAGATAACAATGATCATGTAGATAAATCTCAGGTTGAAGTTAGCAAAAAGCGATTGAAAGATTCGTGGCTCAAAAGCAGAGAGGTCACATAAGGTCAGAAGCGTAGGAAAGCGTGTTTAAGGAAAATGGGCAATTTTGATAGCAATATACAACAAAGGTAAACAAAATTACAGAAAAAGAGTCGAGCATGGCGGCAACTGCCACCACCCTGCTCCACTCGCCCGTCCGTCCGTCCGCCCACAGAGGCGGGATGCTATAGGCCTGTGTACTGCGCGATTTTAGTGTACGTTAGTAGACTCCTGGTTGTCGAAATTTGCCTTAGCCCTCTACTACTACGGCATTCCTTATAGCCTTAGCCGCTTTGAGACTTTAAACCCTATAAAAACAACCAATCGCCTCATATTCCACTGTGCGCTAGATTTCTCGCGATTTTTCAGCACAGCCATAAGTATTCTCATATTAATTGCTTTGGCGTGCACTGAACAAGACAGCCCAAAAATGATTTAGCCCCTTGTGAATTTTAGAGATGCTGGCATCTAGTGTTTGTCGCTGCGGAATGTTTTCCTGCAGAGGTAATCTGATATCGTGTTCGACATTCGGCGGCTTTAATTTAGACCTGGAGCCTTCAAGCTTTGTCAACCTGTTTTGTCTTGTGTAGTGTAATTTTTTGTGTAACGTGTAGTGTGTTTTATACAAATGCGTTTCTTAAACTTCTTTTTCCATCATTTACACTTCTTGTCTGAGCACCAATTTTCTTTAGGCACTTGCCTGCGTTAACTCGAAACTAAGTGAATAAATAAAAGTTTTCTTTTGAGATTGTTATTTCTTTCCTACAAAAGTAAAACTACTGGATAGTGGAACCAAGGGCCTTGCTATGCTCGGGTGTTTTGCTCGACCTGTTTATTACAGTGAATTTTAGCAGGCCACCAATGAATGTTATTTGGGATAAGTCAAAGCTAAGCTGCTCATGGTCATGTTTTCTATGCAACGTAGTGGGCCTATCTGTCTGCTCTCTTCAGTGAGTTTAAGCGTATCGCATATATAATACAACTAAAAAGCGCATAATCGCATTTTTAAAATATAGTAAGCTGTAATCTGATGAGCGCTGTTAAGAAAAGAAAAAATATTTGGTCTGGAGATTCCCAATGCGACTGGCAACGAAGAACTTCTTTGTAGGTTGAGATAACCAAAAATGAGCGACGATTTGGGCTCTCTATACGACTACAGTCGTAGAAAATCAGCGCAAAAATTGAACGGACACTATGTATGCGCTGACAAGCTCATGGAAAAGTAACACATGCCTCGGCTTTCTTTGAAGATTGATTCATGTCTCTATGCATAACAATAATCTCTCCGCATGAAAGTGAAATTTTAGCTAGAAAGGGGGGAAGTGTGGCAAAACCTATGCATGTAGGATGCGTCATCCTGCTTACATAGGTCATGAGCCACGAATTTTGAACTGCTGTTTCCTGTTAAAATGTGAAGAGCCAAGCAACGAAAAGCCACCTGCGGTCCGTATGCGCTGTCAGAGCTCAGCATATAGAATAACTGAGGTCGTCTCCGGGATCACCGGTGTTGGGACTGAGGCATCCCACCGCTGCCACCACTGTTGGGACTGGGAGTCCGAGCCAGGAAACGGTCGAGGCGACGGTGAGTAAAGGACGTTTATGTACAGTATGTACAAGGGCTTTTACATGATACAAGGGTCAAGAGCACCACGGGCAGGCACACAGAAGAAGGGCGGCCCCGGCGGCGAGCGTAGCTCCGGCGTGATGGCTCTTCTGTTGCCCGTCTGCTGCTCGGGTTCAGCGCGGCTCCGTTTTTATAGCCGCTGGTAACGGTTACGGCAGCCAGCCGTTCAAATCCTCCAATCACTGGCCACCGTTCAAATTAGACCAATGGTCGAGAGCCGGCGAGCGTTGGAGGAGTTCGCACCGACGGAGAGGAGGACAGGAGGAAGGGTCCGTGTCGGCGCCGCGGCGACGGGATGAGTCACGCTGCATGTCGCGACTTGTCCGAGAAAGTCTGGCTCTGCTTTGAGCGCCGGCGGGCGCGCAGCGCTGGTTTAGACAGGCCCGCCAGCGAAATGCGGGCTCCGGCACTACAGCACCACCGCCGCCAGACAATGCGCCACGAAGACGAGCTACTTCCGCGTGGCTCGGATGCGGGGCGCGCTCGTACGCCAGGCTCCTCCAAGTTCTCGTCCGGTGTTCAGCCGCAGGTAGCTCCAAGCTCCTTTCCGAGAACAGGTCCCGCTCGTCAGGACAGGATCAGTGCTCCGCAGCTTTGTCGCCCAGGTGACTGGATCAGCTTCGCTCGGTCCTTCGGAAGAGCTTGCTTCTCAGCATCGGTCGTTGATCGTTCTGCATGTTGCCAGGAACCGACCGACAACAGGCAACACCCAACACAAGCAAGTGCCCTCTGTCACCCGTCAAAACACCAGACTCAGTCACAAAACTCTGCTGGCTATATTCCTGTCCCCTTTTTGTTCCCTCTTCTACAAGAGACACATGTGGGATACAAGAACTTTAAAGGAATTAACTCAAACAAAGTGTCAAACACAGGAAACACTTGGAATGAAATGAATGCAAAATAAATTTGCTCTCTTGAGATCACTCGGCCAGGAAAACAGTCAGCTGAGGCCACAAATGAGGACATAAATTTTGCCCCGATTTACGAACTTAACAGCTGTTCGCGAAGTGGCAAAATGTAAACCAAGAGGAGGCGAAGGCAGCGTTGCTTAGAACACACGGCTTAGTGCGTCTACGTTCGCGTTTCCCTCGCCTCTAACGGACGTTAAACGACACCCGCTACAGCGGAAACTAATGACTCTGCCTCCTTCGCTGTAGCTGCGCTTTTCTCTCTCTCTCTTTACTACGATGGAAGCTAATGCCTCTGCCTCTTTCACGGTAGACGCGCTTTTCGTTCTCTCTGTACTTGTCTTTCCAGTTTCTACGGGCGGTACAGTACGAAAATGATTTGTTTTCTCTCACTGACGACTTATCCCGTTCTTTGCGCTTCGCGCGCCAGTTGCGGCGTTCAGTTGCGAGTGCGCAACGCTTCCGGTGCGACCGTTGTTTCTTTCTCTTTGTTCGTGGTGGCAAGTGAAACCTTCCACGAGTCTTGACTTTCTCGCGCATCCGTTTGCCTCTCCGCTCGAGGTCAGGTTCGCATCTACACGGCCTTTTGATTTCACGCCTACTAAATGGTGTTATCCTGACACGCGGCTTTCTATCGCGATTGCACTTGGCCGAGCGCTTAGACGGTTTCTTCTCTCTAACTTTCCTGCCCCTGTCACTACGGCCCCGTACAATCTTGCACTTTTTGAGCCGTACACGCGTTTTCCTTGCGCGCGCGTGCCGCTTTCTGTGGGAGCGCGGTTTCTCCCGTGACTGAAGCGGAAAGCGAGAGCCCGCATGAAAGCACGTGCCTTTGCGCGTCTTGCTCTCTCTGTGCTCGCGGCAAGATTCACCCCTGCCTCGCTCCTTTTTTTTGAGCTTCTTGACCAGCGCTCTCTTGAATATCGGTTTGCTGCCTTGGTGCACTTTTCCGCACGAATGTTTGTACGATTTCTTTTTGCGGTTTATTCTACTGCCCAGATCCATGAGCGTCGGCACACTTATGCACCTCGCTTTGCGCGATAGTGATGCTTCGCACATTTCTTTAGCTCTGATTGCAACTCTAGTTTCAGGGCTAACAGCGTGACTGACTTTACTAGAGTCATTTTGCCGGCGACGTTGGCGCTTCCGATGGTAGCAACCCGTTTCCGCGCGCTTGCCCCTTCTCTCTTTTCGGCAGCGCCCGTCTTTCTTATGCCTGCCTTTCATCTTTCGGCGGCACCACTCTTTCTTTTGCCTGCCTTTCATCGTCTTTCGGTGACAGCTGTCTCTCTTGAGTTTGCCTTTACTGTTCTTTCGGCGGCAGCACTGCTTGTCTATCACCTTGTGGTGATAGCTCTCTTTTCGGAACTGGCTGTTACTTTCTTTCCGATTGCAGCTTTCTTTCTTATGCCTTCCTTTCATCTTCTCCTGAGGAAGCACATTCTGCTTCCGTCGCCTAGGTTTCTGCTTTCTGACAATAGCACTTTGGTTGTCAGCCGATTCACGTGTGCTACCTAGATCACGTCTATCTATGGCGCTTTTACTAGCCTCGTCCAAACTGCGCTCTTCCTGCTCAGCGTCTCTGAGTGCGCATTCGTGCTCATCTCCCTCGGATGGAATGACGTCTACAGCCCCCATGTCGTCTGGAACGTTCTGTACTCCACTGTCGTCCAGCACCTTAGTTTCTTCAGGCGCGGACGGACCAGTGTTTTCAACTGACATGAGTGCTGGTACACAGTTCTCGTCATGCTCCTGACGCGTTTCAGCCAATTTCGGATGAGGATCGGCTCTGCACTCAGTCGCGGTGTTCCCGCTACTGCAGCTGCTTTCTGGAAAGTCGCAAAGCTCAGAGCAGTGCGAAAGCACGGGACTCGTTTCGCATCCCTCGCCAGAGACACTAACGCACAACTCAGCGTCCGCAAACTCTCCATGCGCCTGCTTCCGTTGATCGTAAGTTTCGGGTTTCTGCATCTCTGCCGAACGCGCTGCACAACACGGTGTGCCGTCCTCATTTACTTCGCTTGCGTCGGCGCAAGCGTTTTCATTAATGTCCAGACGGACGTCCTCTCTGCCCTGTTCGGCAACTTCTCCTGCTTTCGACACGCTAGGAGATCCGCTTTCCGGTAACTCCGCCACAATCTCAATAAGCGCGACCTCTGTGATTTCACCGTCCGATGCTGTGGCTACCTTATCCGATGGTAGAGAGGTTTTCTCAGTTGGCGAATGCGGGGCAATTCCCATTGTTACAGCAGAAGTTACATCTGCCACGTACGGACTACGTTCCTCTGTGCCGCACTGGCAGGGCTGCTCTACAGCGACGCACTATACCTCTGTGTCACGATCTTCCGACCCTTCAGCATTTTCGAGCCACTCTAAAATTTCGGCTTTAAACTGGTAGGGAAAATCGTTAAACGATGGGGTGCTATTCTCTCGCAGGTACCTTTGGCGAAGGTCCAGCGGTGACACGTTATATCTAGCCAGTAAGAAGCTTTTCAGCTCATTGTAGTCCGCCAAGCCGTCGTCCAACAGGCGCTTGACAACGTCATACGCTTCGCTGGAAAGCAGGGCTACCAACTTCTGTGCCCAACCATTCCGCTCAACGCGTTTTCTCTCGCAGACGCGCTCGAAATCCGCCAAACATTTCGCCATATCTTCGGCGATCACGAAGGGCTGCGGCCTGTCTCTCAGCTGTTGACCGTTAGTCTCATGCACAGCGGACAATGTTTTATATCTCTCGAAATCGATCTCATGCGCTTCAAGCTCCAGGTCCATCAGTTTCTTAGCGCGGGCATGCCGTTTTATCTCAAGCTGCCTCCGTTTTTCTGCCTCTTCGCGCTCAAGCTGTTTCTGTTTTTCTGCCTCCTCGCGCTCACGTTCTGCCTGTTCGCGCTCAAGCTGCTTCTGTTTTTCAGCCTCTTCTTGCTCACGGCGTTCTGTGATCTCTTCCCAGGCCTCATTGGCTTCCTCAGCCGTTACATTCTCCTTTCGCATGATCTCAAGAATCGCATGCTTTCGTTTTGCGGGGCCCAAATCAATGCCCAACTCTTCACAAATTTCGATGAGTTCCTTCACTTTGAAGTTCTCCATCGCGCACAATAGCCTCTTGTAGTTTGCCCTTTTCTTAGAATTCCCTTGCCGTTCACTACTATAGCGCTACTAGCATGACACGCGCAAGTAATTCTTTCCAAAACGCCTCGTTAACTCCCTCTGCACCAGCTTTCGTTTCAAAGCGCTCCGACTTGGCTCGAAACAGCAAAGCTTTCTACAGTGCTACACACAGCCCTACTCTAAACTACAGTAAGGTGTGCTAGAGCAGTCTGGCGAATTGAGGGGAAAACATCAGGCACTCACCGCGCCGAGGTAGCTGACGCCGGTCGATCCCGCAGCTGCCATCCACTGTTGGGTTTTAGGCATCCCACCGCTGCCACCACTGTTGGGACTGAGGCATCCCACCGCTGCCACCACTGTTGGGACTGGGAGTCCGAGCCAGGAAACGGTCGAGGCGACGGTGAGTAAAGGACGTTTATGTACAGTATGTACAAGGGCTTTTACATGATACAAGGGTCAAGAGCACCACGGGCAGGCACACAGAAGAAGGGCGGCCCCGGCGGCGAGCGTAGCTCCGGCGTGATGGCTCTTCTGTTGCCCGTCTGCTGCTCGGGTTCAGCGCGGCTCCGTTTTTATAGCCGCTGATAACGGTTACGGCAGCCAGCCGTTCAAATCCTCCAATCACTGGCCACCGTTCAAATTAGACCAATGGTCGAGAGCCGACGAGCGTCGGAGGAGTTCGCACCGACGGAGAGGAGGAGAGGAGGAAGGGTCCGTGTCGGCGCCGCGGCGGCGGGATGAGTCACGCTGCATGTCGCGACTTGTCCGAGAAAGTCTGGGTCTGCTTTGAGCGCCGGCGGGCGCGCAGCGCTGGTTTAGACAGGCCCGCCAGCGAAATGTGGGCTCCGGCACTGCACCGGATACGTCTGTGGAGGGTGCAGGAAAATATTGTCCTTGCTGTTTCGCCACCTAGTATAGGATAACCTGTTATGTTCATGTTCAAAAATAGCACGAAAAAAAAACAATGGGCAGGCACAACAACGTAGACAAGCGCTAAATTATTTATTCTTTTCTAATCTGGTTTCTAGTTTATGGCGCTTGTCTACGTCGACCTGTGCGTCCTTCGTGTTTCTTCGCGTTATTTGTCATCATGAACGTCCACCAACTTGTTCGACTTTCGGTTTTATTTGATATGTTGTGCAATAGTGCAACCATGTGCAATGGAGCTCAATGTTTTGCCGCTTGCACGAGGTGGTTGTGGAACGTACTGGTCTTTAAAGAGGAAGAATTCAACGTAGCGGCTAATTACAGTGTTTGATGGGAAGGGTTCGAGAGTTTCCAATCTTGTTTAAGTAACTCTGACGGTGAGAAAAGCGCTATTATGACATGGCGAAACGTTGCGATCTTGTACTAATCAGAACGTGATGTGCGCGGCACTAAGAGAAATGCCGGGGAAAGTTTGCATCCTTAAACGTTCTGTTCTCTCGGGTGCACAGACAAGAGCTAGAATGCCCAAATAGCTTGGGCATTGCTCAGAGGAAGGTATTGCTCAGAGGTCTAAGAGCTTACACTGTACATTTATTGTTTCAGGGTTGATTGCTCTCACCGATGGGCTCAGCTTGATCGGGCTCAGCTTGACGTGTTTCCTCTGCGCACATTTCTTTATTAGCGTTTGCCAATTTGGCCCGGCAGTCAAAGCTGACGCTCAAGGATACTAAGTTTGATTACGCCTCCATAAACTCATCCAGAATATACGAAAGCACGAACACGCACATGAGTCTTAAATTAACTTCTGCCATGCAGATGACATATTAAGCCGATATCATAGGCATAGTCTGCAGCTGTGTTGTCGTGTTGTCACCATCTCCATTGAGCTATGAGTCTTGACACAATTTTCTTGAAAACTAATTCAACATGCGGCCATCGCGGCCAGCTTGATGTTCATACACTTTCAGCCAATCGCCTACAGGACTCGAGGAGGAACTGATCTTCACGCGGCCTTTTACTCTTTAAATGAGTAAAGGAGTAAAGTTCTGGTTTTTGCTTTGAAAGAGGCATACAGGCGTAGTAATCACACAGATGAACTCAAAACACCAGTGCGCAGCCCAAATAGACAATTACAATTTATTTTGTACTGACAATTGCGATCTCGGCCGGCGCCAGCTCTGCGCTGCACTTGACGTCACGGTCGAACAGCAAACTTGTGCCACCACATTCTGGAGGCGTCGGCGTGCATGAAAGCTCGGATTGTTTCTGTTAACAACCAGTGAGTTCGAAGTGGTCACAGTAATTGAGGCAAGTACATGTCTACATCACTCGATTTGGGTGGAAATGCCGAGCGGGTGCCCGGGCAACGTTCAGAATTTTATTAAAATATGTTCTACTTCAAGCCTGAGAATGAAAATTGCTGCAAAGCATCTCCTTGACCCCACGAAACAAATCACCTCCTTTGTTTTCGTTCTAAATTTTGCGTCTGCATCCCTCTAAGGCGACTTCATGCCAGCAGCTTTTTGCCTAAAACTTCAGTTACCGTAGACTCGAATCTACATAGAGCAACGAACACAGGTGTTCGAACGCCTGTGCACTGCGGTAAATCAGCATAGCTTGCGTATTCTGAGCACCGGCGTAGCTAACGTTGGTTAGCGTCGCTTTTCAGGCTGCTTGCCCGAGTTGTGAGAGCTGTTTTCTCGATCGAAGTGCTGTGCCACGAGTGGTGGACGAATGAATGTCTTGGGCTGCCGGTAGTTAGCAGCAGCCTCAACCTCGCTCGAGCAATCTATTGAGAACGAACAGAGAACAAGAGTCGCTGGCATGGTAGTCTTCAAGAAACGAAGATAAATTTCTCAAACTATATATATGAATTTGGTCGCTAAGAGAGTATATTGTTGTTCTTAAAGTCTTTGTGAAACTGCAAGAAAATATTCGTGTGTCCAGACGAATTATACAAAAGCCCAGGGGCACTGTTAATGTTTTCTCAGTTTTCGCACCGTTAAGCCTAGTATCAAGACACAACGTGAAAAATGCATACCAACGCGATGAGGTTGGACGAATGAAATCCACCATCCGGTCAGAGTATTGCCTCTGTCACCGATGCGCACTTCTTGCGCACGCTCTCAGAAACCCTTTGAGCGAGTAGGGGTAGCTTTTCTGGTGTCTGCGGAAATGTCGTCGACACGGCGTGTGAGAGAGTGAGGAAGAAAGAGAGAGAATAAACTTAAAGTAATTACTTCAGTAAAGTAATTAATTACACACACACACACACACACACACACACACACACACACACACACACACACACACACACACACACACCGCCGCCGCCGCCGCCGCCGCCGCCGCCGCCGCCGCCGCCGCGGTGGCTCAGTGGCTATGATGCTCGGCTGCTGGCCCGAAAGACGCGGGTTCGATCCCGGCCGCGGCGGTTGAATTTCTTTGGAGGAGAAATTCCAGGCCCGTGTACTGTGCGATGTCAGTGCACGTTAAAGAACCCCAGGTGGTCGAAATTTCCGGAGCCCTCCACTACGGCGTCTCTCATAGCCTCAGTCGCTTTGGGACGTTAAACCCCATAAACCAAACCAAACCAAACACACACACACACGCACGCACGCACGCACGCACTCACACACACGCTCCCACACACGCACGCACGCACGCACGCACACACACACACGCACACACACACACGCACGCACACACACACACGCATGCACGCACACACACACATATATATATCAGGATCACATCACTGACCACTGTGGTAATAGGTACATACGCATGCATATACATGATTATTTTTGCCATTCAGTCTGCAATTTTCTCAGTTCCTGGCAGTATTCATTGAAGTCTGTGAAATGTTTCCGTGTTCCTAGTTAAAATGCAGGCTTTCATTTTAATATAACGAATCTTTGGTGAGGCATAGTGTAGCAGATGGGAAATTTGCAGTCCCGAAGCAGAGGATGTGCGCCGGAAATGCGTACCTCAACTAAGGTTAGGCGAACATGTGCACAGTTCACGAAGCAGAACTACCACTGTTGGAAAGCTAAATATTCAACGTAGCGCATATTGTGCACCTGCAGCAGCCGTGCGTCATATTAAAAGGCTCGTTTTAACCACAACTGTTCTCAAATGGCAAGGTGAAAGCGAATTTAACACATACGTGGTTGACTGATCAAGCCGGGTCTACGATTTCTGTCGTCCGTCTCGTGGTGAGGAATCACTTTCTCCTGTTATATTAAACTATAATCTCCAGCATAGTAGCAAAGATTTAAAGGTAATGCTGCGCTCATTATGTGCAAAAAAAAAGTCAAGGTAGAATATAAGAAGTCTCCTGGGAGCCGGTTGTTATCTGTGGTTTGACTATGTGCTGGCTATGTGATGAAGATTAAGGAAACTTTGTTTGTGTTAGTGTTTAGGATTCGATCGTTTGGTAAGTGCAGACTGCCATGCACGGGTTTTAAGGCACTATGACCCAAGGAAGGACAGGTGGCTAAGAATTTGCCTCGAGTATTGGTCAGCCTGGGCACTCAGAAACCCTTCGGCTATGTTTAAGATGCAACGTCATGGTGAAGCTGTAAGTTTTCCTGGAAAAGACTATGAATCAACAAGCCCAGCTTGGAATTTTGCTACAAGCTTTTATAGGGGCGCGTTGACTAATTTCTAAACCTGATGCTGAGCGGGAGTGCCACGAGTTTATATATTCAGTAGCTTTTGCCCGTTCCACTGAGTCTGAATAAGCACCCTGAAGACGTTCCCATTCTAGTCTATATTTTTTATGAACAAATTTTGCAGTGAGGACCAGGTGAAGTTTAAAAAAATTTGAGCTTTATTATATGTAAACTGTAAAAAATTGTGTGTGCTATTAAACGCTGACACACAATCATGATGCAGGTATGATCAGAAGATTAATACGCTTATATTGTTCTGCCCTGAACAGGCAGATAAAATTAGCAGTGAGGATATTTGATATCCTCATAAAGGTAAGAAGGCGACATGGGCGAACTATTTAACTTGCATGCAGTACTAAACTGCTTTAAAAGAGACCCGCATGAAACTGAATAGCCTGAGCGCGAACCACTTATGACTGTGCAAGTGCCTTTTCTTTCTCTTGAAGTCCATTTTGTGCCCTAATGCAGCCATGCATCATCAATACTCCGGCATCGGTGATGTGCTGTGGCATCAATAAAGATTTTCATGTGCTTGGACTTGACTGTGCAGCAAGCCGAGAAAGCGTAAAGGTCGATAACAGTTTATTTATTTGAAAATACTGCAGACCAATATATTAGCCCATGCAGCAAGGGCCTATACAAGACATTTTAAATAACAAAAGCCAAAAGAAATACATGGCGTTACAATAAATGAGGAAAACAATGAAATACAACGCTCATTAACCCAAGAAAATGCTTATTGAGAGCTTTACTGAAATTGGAGGACTGAAAAATGGCCACGGGAAGCGAGTTCCAGTCGGAAACAGTCAGTAGAAAAAAACTGTGCTTGGAGGAATCAGTCCTTTCAAAAATGGGTTCGAGCAAATGAGCACGTGAATGGTGTGTTCGGCGCGATAATTGCTTGAGAATTGCGGGGAGGGGTATGTTTAATTTATGGGTTAAAAAGTTACGCATAAACAATAGACAGGAAATTTTCCTGCCTACTTCAAGTAGTGGAATATGGTTGGTTTTCATTAGCGTTGTAGGTGAGTCCAGCCTCCTATATTTGTTATAAAAAACCTAACCGCTTTCCTTTGCACCATCTCTATCTGGTATATGTCTTTCTTAATGAAAGGGTTCCATAAAATCGGAGCGAACTCTAACTCGGACCTAATAGATGTTGAGTATGCAAGGAGTTTGGCTTTACACGGGGTATCTTTAAGCTTCCGCCTCAATTAGCAAAGCTTAGAACAAAACGAGGAGCAAATGTTTGCAATGTGGGAAGACCAGCTTAAGTGATGTCTTAACGTTACTCCTAAATATTTATAATGTGTAACCTCGTGGATTTTATGGTTTAGCAGGCAGTAAGAGAACAGACTAAAATGTTTTTTATGTGAAATTCTCAAGAGAACAGTTTTATCAAGGTTTAATTGCATATCCCATTTTACAGACCACTGATGAACCGCTAAAAGCGCATTTTGCAAGATGTAGTGATCATTCTGATTATTTATGGTCGTAAAAAGTATGCAATCATCTGCAAAAAGCTTTAACGCCACATTCTCGGGGATAGAAACCGACAGATCATTTATATAAATTAGGGAAAGCAGCGGCCCCAAAACGATCCCTTAGAGTTGTGGTTGTCCTCTCCGTCAAAAACACGCTTTGAAAGTACAAGTTAAAAACTTCTGCTATCATTGTGCAGTCTGTCGAAACATCACTGTTAATTCTAACTTTACTCAACTGTTGATTATTCGACCTAAAAAATTCCGAAATTTTTGGCGATTACTTCTGATAAATTCGGGGAGCGTCGTGTTAAAATAATAAAACTTCGTTGATTTTAACTTTAAGGCAAGTTTCTGTTTCAATAGTTTGAACTGTTGTAAGGAAGACATCTATTTCTTCCTACATCGCTTCACTTTGCGTTTCAGTTGAACAATTTCTCGAGTTGTGCAAAGATTGCGACGGTTGGTGTGAACTTTTCCAAGTAGAATAAAATGTTCAGTACAATACTGCACTGCATTCTTAAAGTGATGCCATAAACTATGAACGTCATACTCGCATGACCTGCTTAACTGCGATTGTAAGGCGTCCATAACTGCATTATCATCCGCACGAACATAGTCCTTTATCATTTTAACTGGACGCCTCCCGGAAGCAGCAGGCGAAGTACAACAAAAGTATAATAGACAATGATGTGAGATTCCCGGTTCAACGTCAAGGACTCAATCGAATAAGGTTTGGCTAACAAAGAATAGGTCTAGAACAGATGACTGTGTGGCGTATTCACGAACAGCTTACTTAAGGTTTAACGAAAACATCAGATCTAAAATATCATCACATGAGGCACATAGGCCATACAATGGTTTGACCCAGTCGATGGCAAGGAGGCTGAAATCACCGGTAAGTTTTAAATTTCGATTCTGGTGATGCATTAAACGATCGAAAAGACTAGACATAAAATAATTCATTGCATCAGGTGGACGATACAAAGCACTAAGGTAAAAGGTGAAGCCATGTGTTATTAGGTGCGAAAACAAGCTTTCATGCTGATCAATTTGATCAAGAAGCGTTACATTCACAGTGGTATTTTTCGTCAAAAATACCACTGTGCAACCATGTCTCGGTTATAACCAGTACATGGGGATCATAAGAAAAGAGCAGTACTTCAAGGCTATTTATTTTATTCACTATGCTCCTGGCGTTCAAAGATATGACACGTAGTTGGCTACTTTCAGGTGGTGGTTTCATCTGACTGCCAGTAGAATTTCTAGCGATATTCTCTGCACATGATGGTATCTGTTTAATTTGATGATAAATATCAAGGGCATTGAAAGAAGGCTGAACTGAACTGGAGGCTTAAGTAGAAGAAGCGTGAGCACATTTCATTCGCGGACGCCCGGCATTTTCCATTGATTCAGAGGTTATTGCTGCGTCACTCGGAGAGTTACGACCAATATCACTTGAAACGGCACCACTTACTTTATACCTTTGTTTTTTTTTCATTCCACGCATACACCACTTCACTGACAACTGATTTGTCATACTTGAGGTACACTTTATCCTCAGGCTTCTTAACATCCCTAACAGTAGCCCATAGTCGCTTCCTCGTTTTCCGTAGCCTAGGCGAGAAGTCCTCTGAAATGGCCGTGTGGGAACCCTTCAATTTTGAAGCAATCCGGAGAACCTCTTCCATTTGAGAGAAATCAAAATACCTGATAATCACGGGTCGTTTTTATCTTCAGCTTTTTTACCCAAGCGGTGTATCCTCTCCAAACTCCCTACTTTGATTTCAAGTTTATTTTCAAAGATTTCCGTCAGAACATGCTTCTTAAGGTCATATATTGTTTCAGTTTATTACTCTTCAATGCCATAAATGAGTAGGTTGTTTCGACGAGAGTGATTTTCCGATATATGCAGGTCAAGCTTTGCTCCTAGAGATTGTAGTTGGTGTGAAGAAACCTTTTGAGTCTCAATAATTTCATCGAGTTTTTTTGCTACCTCTGGGCCTGGATTGAACTCAACGTCACCGCTAAGCAAAAGTGCAAGTAAACAAAATGAGTGAAAACGCTCTGCAAATGTTTCAAGCAAAACACCTGGGCAAGGCAGCACGACCAAACAACGAATATCACTTTTCAGTTAATAGGAGTAGCGATATCTACTAACCTGCATAAAAAAGACGAACGGGTTCAGCTGCGACTGCAATCCACCGGTACTGCCTTGCCCACTGGCAAAGAAAACCTCAGGGCCGGTTCCCGAAGGATCTGATGATGCCGATGTTCCTTGCGACAGCCAGTGCAGACGTCGAAAAAGTTCAGGACAACGGCCGTCGGTGTCGTTTAAAAAGCCGGTGTTGGCGGGGAAAAGCACTGTCGCTGGCACATGCTGATATCGTTCGTTCCAAGAAGCAGCACATTCGCCGCCGACGAGCTGAACAGAAACAGGATCGATGCACGAAGTAAGGACCTGCATAAAAAAGGCGAACGGGTTTTGCTGCGACTGCAATCCACCGGTACTGCCTTGCCCACTAATGACTAGAGCGCCATAAAAATATGATGAACATTCGTTTCAGTGCCTTCGCTACTGCCATGCGTGTCGTTGCTCGACTTGGCTAACCTCGTAATGTTTTCACCGCTGCTCCCGTTGTCCCCGTTCCTTTCGATAAACCTCAGTCTTACAGTCGGTAGGCGTCCTGGGTAACAGCTTCGGCCCTGGAACTCCACAGCAGTACTCCCCCAATACTGGTGATGCCTGAGGACGTAAATACAGCGAATAGTATACAAGTTTCAGTCAACGGCGTTTTTGTCACGAATGTTGCTGTCACCGATGATAGGGTTTCTGTAAGGGGCGCAAATATTTGTGAATTCCTGCGGGAAGTAAACACGCGAATTGCTGCACTCTCGCTGCGCACCTGCAGCGCTTAGCACATTAAGCTGTTAGCAGTGTGTACTACTGGAGTCGTCATCAAGCACTTCCTCTATGAAATAGAGTTCGTCGTTGTACCTTCCTTGTTGGGAGTACCTGCCGCGCTATGGCGCTATAATCAGTTGTTCGCGGCCGAAGTCAAGTTCTCTATACCGCCCAGTCCACTGCAGGACACTCTTCTTTCTGCTCTCTGCGTTCAAGCGCCTGTCACCACCGAAGACATCAACCTTCCTCCACGCTCTTCAGTCTTTGTAACACTCTCATATGGTTATCATAGCGACTACGCTGTCCTCTTTACACCAGCCCATACTTTTCTTCTCGCAAATGTCATTCTACTGCCTTACGCCGTGCTCACTATATCCGGTGCTTTTGGCCTCTAACCCATCTTCCTGGCCGCCTGCTTGATGGCGTAACGAATATCTCGCCAGGGTCTAGCCCATGGCGCCTGTTGTCATCCGCGAGGAGACTGACTGTACACCACCTCTCACCATGTCTGTTCGCAGCCCCTTCTTCTGCGCCAAATCCCTGCTTTACTGTAGTGTTCCTTTGTCCCATAGACGCCGATCTTGCTCTGCCGCAGGGGACACAGTTTCTGAACCTACTTACCTGTTCCGTGCCGTTTTCAACTTGCACCAAAGTTCCTTTCTTATATAGTTCAGTACATGAGGGTTTTAGTGGTGATAATTTCTTTATCGACGTCCTTCCTTCTATGGACGCCCAAACCTTAATGCAATGGTTAAGCAACGAAAATAAAACGTGTGGTGGGTGCGACAACAAGGTGTCCAATTCAAGCTGGTGAAAATTTTTGTTCTTCGCAGAAAATGTTGCCGGCTTGTACGGGCGGGCTGTACGCCGCAGCTCTGACGTCAGTGGTAGCGGCACTTCTGGCAGTGGTGTTGCTGTTTCGGAACAAGCGCTACGTTGAAAAGACGCCACCTGGCCCCCGCTCTTGGCCGCTGCTGGGAAGTCTCAACATCTCAACAGCTAATATTGATCCAACAAAAGCCGTCGAATGGGCAAAGAAATACGGCTCGATTATCGGGTAAGTGAGCATCAGTGTTGATGTTTATAATCCAATCTAAGTATTAACAATCATCCTCGTCGTCATCACCTGCCTTGCCGTGCCCTCAACAAAAAAAAAAAGGCCTATCTGCAATCTATACCTGCCATGCACGAACCGCGTCCTGCATATCTCGGGCAGTCTTCTAATCTTATCTTCCCCCGTTACTCTCTGCTGTTCCTGCCTATTTTTCTTTCCTTCCTCTTTCTTTCTTTTTCTCTCCTTTTTCTCTCTTTCGTTAGCGCAAATGACCATCGGTTATATTTTAATCGCATTACAGCTCCTGCTGATGCTTATTAAATCTTGATAATGTATGCTAGGAAATTGTCGACTTCAGGTCTCCGCTAGGCTGCTTTTCTTCGTGTCATTAAACTCTCTCCAACCAATTTTTTTCCACAGTTCACTGTGCTGTACTCAATATAATTTCCAGAAATTTCGTTTGGCTCTAAATTGAGTCTTTCTATGTCAAAACCTAACAGGTGTGTAGAGTAACTAGGCAGCGAATGGACTGCTAGCATTGTTTGATTTATTGGTTTATTGGAGTTTAACTTCCCAAAGCAACTCAGGCTATGAGGGACGCTGTATTGAAGCGCTCCGGAAATTTCGACCCCCTGGGGTTCTTTAACGTGCACTGACATCGCACAGCACACGGGCCTCTAGAATTTCGCCTTCATAAAAATTCGGCCTTCACGGCTGGGATCGAACCCGCGTCTTTCGGGTCAGCAGCCGAGTGCCGTAACCACTGAACCACCGCGGCGGGGCTGCTAGCATTGTACGGTTATTTTTATTTCTACTGGCGCATATTTGAAGGGCGCAGATCAATAACCTGGATGTGCGACATAAATGGCTTTCAATCAACTCTGATGAGAGCTTTGGTAATTATTGTTCGCATAGTGGGGATCAGCGGCCACTACATGGCTGAGATAAATGTATTCCCCTACAGCTTCTGAGACTTCTTAACCAGTGGACTGTAAGGCTTATCTCACCTGTACATTTACACCAACCCCGCCACCATCTTATATTGTGTTGTTTTTTTATAGACCACTGAAAATTTAGTGAGGTTTCTTTGAATGGGGACGCGGGACATAAAACGGCCAATTTTATAACAATTTTTTATTTCTCAATTTATTCTTTTAATAATCAGACCTGCTTGTGTCTCGTGATGAAAGATTTTAGCAAAATATGCAGTATAAATTTTAAAAAATTATGGCTCATTTATGTGTGGTGGCCGAAAATTGTAAGCGGATCGCCCTTCTTATGGTCACAGGCGCATGACGGATTGCACTGGTTTCCAATGACGGAGCACGACTATCTTAGTATTACAATAAAAATGAGGCATCAGCGATTCCGCTCGTATTAATTTAGGATTTCTATGGCTCAATGTAAAACGGAGGCGATGTGTGAGGCCAGAGAAGAAATAAACTTTCGAGATAATTTTCTCGGATTCTGGATTTGTGCGATTGCTATCTCTCATCCCTTCGGCATTCAGTAACGAAGGGCAGTAGAACGATTATTTTGGTTGCTCTTGTAGTCTGAGTTGTCGAAGAGTGGTATACAGTTTTCGGTTTTTCTCTGTGTATGCGCAAAAATGTTACTGAAAGTTAATTTGTAAGAAATGTTTTTATGCAAATATGCTTATTGTATTTCAAGGTTTATTTCATATTTATCAGACATCTATACGTAACTATTAGCTTTACTGCACAGAACAAAGCTTTGCGTCCGCGCTGGCTGAAGCAACTTGTACATATTCTCCATAAATATTTAAAGCCGACAGGATGAATTAACGAGGAGGTTAATTGTAATGGTTCAGCACCTGTAACAATTAACACAATATAAATTCTCTAATCCGCTTACAAACTACCCATTTTGAAAACTTTGATTAAACGTCCTATTAAAACTCGAAAATAGCTTAAATTGTGGCATCCGATATGAAACGCGTCCCGCAAAGAAACAGTGAACACAGAGCTCTGTGAGAGCTCAGTGCCATGTGTGTGTTGGCTCTTGCATGGATCTTCTCTTCATGTTATTTTATGCCATGTTTACTATGCACCAACTAGCCTGACTCAAGACAGTTATCGAGCTTTCTTAACATTTTTTCAAAGCCTCCCATTGTACTCTGCGTGCTTGGTCGCTTCATGCTTGATCGCCTCACATACGCAACAATTCTGGAAAAAAAGTATTCTTGCAAGAGAAAGATTTTATGAACGCCGTGATTTCATATATTGCGTGATTTCAATATAACAGTCAATATACCCGCAGTCTTCCCGTCTAGGGGCATTGTTTGCTATTAACATTTTTGATATCGTCAAAACCGTCCCTCATTCGTTTTCTTGGCACTCTTCACTGCGCGATACGAGCGACAGAGAAAATTTAAAACAAATATATTGCTGCACATCGGAGGAATGGGCCATTACTTTCAATATTTGTAGAACAGTGCCTTACAATTTTCAATACTGGAAATTTTTGTCCATGAATGGTGGACGTGCTCAACATTGACTATCGTACACCTTGTCAGCCCTCAGTTTACATTCTGCACAATACCGAGATCAGGCACACTGTGGTGCTCATTGAAACTTCACGCATGTAATTCAGCACATGTCCCTCTCCTGTTCTTGCGCTGCTGATGAGATACCAATGGTCCTTTGGATATTTCTTTCTGCACTATCTATTAACGATTATACCGTTATTTCTAGGAACATAGCTATTGTGCTTTAGTGCTTGCTTGTCTTGCTCTAGCTTTCGTTTGTACTGCAGTCGTCCATCAGTATTACATGCTGTGGTTTTACCTAATTATCGCACTTAATCATTTTCATGAAAGCTTTTTACCATGTAGTGTTTTTACTTGATCTCTCTGTGTATTCCTGCGCTATGTTCAGTTCGTCTCTTTCCTCAGCTTGTTTAGAATGATCGCTACTCTCTTTAAAGATGAACAATCTTTCGATGGTGGCAGCTACCACTCAATTCATCACGAATTATATGCCGTATTTTCTTGCCTGATAGCTCCTTAGATGTCACAGTTCGGCTATCGTCAATCGATTAAGTTTTAATGTTAAAAAGTGCCATGTCGAGTTTCTTTGAAGATCCTTCCCTTACGAAGAGAGATCCAGATACTACGCGAGATGATTAGCGTCATAAAATAGCCAAACAGTATTTGACAGATGCCAAGTACATATTTTGCTTACATGGCTTTGTTACTTCAGAAACTGTATTCATTCCAGAGTTACTCGTGGAATAGTTGTATGCATTCAGTTTCTCATTAAATACATATTCATGCAGTCCCATATTGCCCTCCGGTGTCTATAAAAGCAATATATTGGAATGAATAGAGTGCTAATCGAATTCATATGAATGCCTTCAAAAAGAGAATTGTTGTTAAATACAAA
The DNA here is from genome assembly GCF_055824585.1 of Amblyomma mixtum. Lineage (NCBI taxonomy): Eukaryota > Metazoa > Arthropoda > Arachnida > Ixodida > Ixodidae > Amblyomma > Amblyomma mixtum. The sequence continues at coordinate 250,602,855 of NC_143012.1, forward strand.
ATTGTTATACATCGAAATTGCGGGGAAACTCAATGTGGTTCAGCGTTATTTGAGCTTCTCTGTTTCAGGAGGGAGTTTCTCTATTTTAGTGAGTGCTGTTCATTGGACGTCAACTTGTCACATGACTGCGATGTGTGAAGGAACTACATGGACCGATTTCCTCTCTTTCGCAGCGCTTCTCATCAGGTTGTTGACGTCACACGCTGTCACATTCACCACAACGACGTGTCCTGTTGATTTCAGATTTTTAATTTCTGATGAAATTTCCTGAAGTGGGCGGTAACCATCCTCGAATGTTATCTGTTTCTAGCATAATGTCGAACCGGAATTTTTTTGGTTCGGTTGTGGTTCGAACAACAGATTTCAATTTCTGGTCAAGATTCAGAGCGGCATTTCGCACCGGTCTAGATAGTTCAGTCTGTTTTAAACTGGTTCGGACCTAGACTGTTTTTCTGTGTATCAACCCTCTTTATGCTTTATCTTACCTTGCGTGCTTTGTCGGTATGTAAAGTGAAGAACTAGAAAAGCGAAAATTCGCTTCACTTTAGATGTTCTTACCTCACATACTCGAATTTGCTGCCAATGCCAAAAAGAATAAGAATTTGTGGCGACAGGCGTGAATTCAAATAAACTCGAAATATGTACTGGCTTATTTTGTCCTTAGCATATTTTCAATTCACCACCATTTCTCCTAATTCTCAGTTCGGTTGCCTCCTGCGTTCTACTGTCATATAAAAACGGTTTTCGAGAACTTGCCGTTGAGAATAAGATATGTGCTATAGGCAACACATGAAACGCGAACAACTAAATTAGAAGATATTTGCCCTGGGAAGCTCAATCATTTTTCCCTTGAAAGGAAAGGGGGAAGGTCACTTTCACTTGAAAGGAGCGAAGTTTGCCGTTTAGAAACATTTATAAATCCTGCTTGTGTCAACTCTCCAGGGTCCAATATGTCTGAGATCTGGTATCGGGAATTCGTTTTCTTATTTGCGTTTTATTTCTTGGTGATAGCACCTGGCTCTTGATTAATAATGTAAGATGAGATTCTGAGGCTGGAACAAGAAAACAGCACGATACGCGCCAGGAGGATATACGTCATCGAGACCACGTCCCTGGTCATGACGACGTTGTGATTTGGGGGTCTTTCGCTGGGTTCCATTTCTGTGTGCAAAAAGGTGAACAGGGTTATCATAAAAAGTGGGAATAATGGTATTGTTTGTTCATTTGTTGGATTTTATTGCGCATATGGAATGAAGGTAATCTTGCGCAAAACACACGGTTAAGTTTGTTGCTCTGTGAAAGATGAAAAACATTTTTAAAATCCTAAGGAATGTTTGCTTATCTTATAAATGCGCTAACGCAAGAAATTTCAGCGAGGGATATTTATTCTTGCAGGAAGCTTGAATGTAATGAGATATGATGATTAAAAAACAGCGTTTTTCTTAGTTTCTCAAGTTTTGTGCACAACATAAAAGGATGTGGTTGACAGTCAGCTCGTCTCTATATGCTTCAAATATAGGTTTATCGTGTTTCAAAAGTTTGAATCTTTGTGTCACATGAGGATGACATATGCGAAGGCGGCACAAACTTACTTTTGTGTGTCGTCTTGTTATACACACCAATTACATTACTCGATTATTGGTTTACCTAGGCAAGGTTCTGGATTATTTTAATTGAAGCCTCCCATTTAGCTTTTAGTTTACTCTGCGCAAATATCATGCGATCTTTGTGCTGTGTGCTCACGGATCTAACTTTCCCGTTCTGGGTATGTGCGTATGTGACTGGGCATCTGTGTATGTGACTGGGCATCTAGCTAAAGCTATTTTAGTTTCTTTGTGTTTCGTATATTATTACATTATATAGGATGTCGCCAATTAAGGGCTGAACTGCATTTCTGGAAAGAAAGTAGTGCGATGTTTGCGATGAGTGAATCAGTGCAGATAATACTGTTGTTAGCCCTATGGTCCGTTATTTTTTCCTTTGCTACAGAGACGACGTAACTCTAAGCAGGGGAAATCGATGCATTCTCAAGCAGCCTTAATGTTTTCTCGTATGTTTTTTTCCCACATACCTACGAAAGCAATAAAGGAGTAATTACTCATTGATGTCCACCCAAGCGCGGCGATACGGCTACAAAGGAAAGCTTTACAGCTTTCTCAGAAACTTCGCAGTTAAAGAAAAACTCGTTCTGGTCCGGGGTTCGAACCCGGGACCATCGCTTCACCGGAGCAGTCAGTCTTCCAATTGAGCTAACCGGAACGGCAAACTTATGGTAGGGCGAGAGTGAATTTATCAATAACTCGAAGTGGGAACATGGTTGGTTCTATTCCACCTTGGAGGATTCCCCTAAACATGTGACCAACACTGTTCCCGCTTCAAGTTGTTGAGCAATTCGGTCTCGCCCTACCATAAGCTTGCCGCCCCGGTTAGCTCAATTGGTAGAGTGACTGCTCCGGTGAAGTGGTGGTCCCGGGTTCGAACCTCGGATTAGGAAGAATTTTTCTTTAATTGCAATGTTTTTGAGAAAGCTGTAAAGCTTTTCTTTGTAGCCGTATGGCTGCGCTTGGGAGGACGTCAATGAGTAATTACTCCCTTATTACAAATCTACTCCACCTTGGGAGATTCCCCTAAACATTTGACCAACCTGCAAAAGCAGATTGCACAGCCGTTACCGTAGCTCAGTTCGTAGCGCACCCGACACGAAATTCAGAGGTTGTGGGTTCGGATCCCACCGGAGGCATGTGTATGCTTTTCTTCAGCGTTCTTTTCAATTATTTGTAAGCGCTGAAATATCAACACTATTATTCTCCCTTTGATGAACACCACAAATTAAAAAAAAAACGAACATACATTTCGTATGCTCTCTGGTTTTCATGACTTTTGTTAATGTTGGCTTTCTTCGTGTATGTCAAAATAACCTGGTATTTTGTCTTCTCTTCTATGCTGAACTGTATTAGCGCTGTCCTTTCGACGTAGAGAGCGGTTTTTCAAGTTTCCATACCATGGTGTGAATTTACCGTATTTTTCTTTAAGTGCATGGAATTCTCGCAGAATATGTTGCTAGGGGGTTTGATGTTTCTGCATATTGTTGTAAAATTTCTTGTAGCGAGAGAAGCGTACCCAGGTGTCAGGGAATCAGGCCTACGGGAAAAATCAGGCAGCAGGTCTAGTAGGCATTATGCCGGGCATTTCTCTTCAGTGCAGAGGAGGGCTGGTCCCATTGTTTGGTGTTGGTTATTGAACAGTGTTTGAATGGGCACTTCGTGACGATGTGGCAGCAGAGATGTTTGGTAGTGAACGGCCCTTCAGGATGTACCCGCAAGTGAGCATTGTTCTGCAATGTGTAAGTGGTGGTCATTGGCATTTTACGTAGACAATTTTTGTGGCTGATACTGTGCGATGTCAGTGCGTGTTAAAGAACCCCACGAAGTGAAAATTATACGAAGCCATCCCCTACGGCATACCTCATAGCCTGAGTCGCTTTGGGACATCAAACCCCATAAAACAAAGTCTATTTATGGCTGACATCCTGTGCGTGTCACTCGAGAAGCACAGACTTGAGTTATGTATTGGGTACAGCCGTTTTAGGAAGGGCTAGCTGAAAAAAAAACACTATGCTCTTAATGTCGACAATAAGGTGCTAGTGCAATAAATGTTAAAAGAAGTTCCTTACGAACCGGCAAAGTGCTCTTCAAAACGCCCTGAGGATATTGTCGGATCCGCAAACTTTTTTTTTAGGTTGTTTGGATGTCATAGAGGAGTGTGAGCTTTTTCAAAAGTAAGGGCTATAAATTTCTGTCTTCGTTTTAATGGCAGCGTGGCTTCATGTAGGTACAGCGGGGCGAGGATGGGGAGGGGTAGTTGGTGCGTAAGCTCCGCATTAGTGAGCGCTACAGAGCCATTAACTTTTGTGGGCCGAGTTTGAATCCATTTTTGTCTGTGCACGGAGCCAATTTGTTTATAGCCATCTGTGCCTGTTTCTTGCTAGTCAATACGTTGCAGGACGTGTATACAATTTCGAGGTAATTTCCTTTAAAAACTGTACATAAAAGACATTGGCAGTGTTTTGTTTTAGAATTCATTATGACTGTTATGACCATCGTACTGAAAATACACCAGAGGGTATGCCGCTTCATTGGATGCAGTTTATTGGTATGGTAGCACACTGTCGTACTTGGGATGAACGGCTGACCGAGAAATTTTTAATAGAGTATAGCATCCTGGGGTGAGCAGCTAGGTGTTCTAGGCCTCCTAGGATGCCGAACCCTAGGTGGCGTCTTCAACCATCTTCATATGAAATACAGTAAGACTGTTGTTCATGTATGAACGCCACTCGAACCATATTTCTGCGGTGGGCTAGATGATCAGTTGTCAAGCATGCTTTCTTGAAACGGCGCTGATGTATATCGTCGAGTTGGTGGGACGGAGAAAAAGCCGTTGGCCTGATATTTAAAAGGCTTTCAAATGATCTAGCAGTACAGCTTGTAAGTGTGACGCGGGCTGTTAATATTAGGACTGGATGGCCATTTTCCGAGCTTTAGGAAAGACACTATTACGGCTTTTTTCTTTCTCAGGAACTTCCCTGAGATTTAAATTATTTCAAGGAAAGGCGAACAGTTACTGTTGATTCTGAAATTTTTTTGCCAAGGAATTTTTTTGGCAATGACGCTGATGCACCGTGATTTAGCCTAATTAACACTGAACTCCTCGCAAAATACCTCTATAAAGTTGATCTAAATAGTGACCAGCAGGCCAAATTAGCTTTCCATTGTCGTGATGTGGTTGGAATGATAGGTCTCGAGGAGGATAACTTCATGATTGAGTGCAAAGAATCACTTCCCCGTGGGTCGTTTACAAAATCCCAAATAAAATCGCTAACAGTGGGCGGTAATCTGATTCCTAATAGAAGGCAGTGATTTTTTTTGTCGTTTTGTGCAGTAATATGTGGCCTTATTGTATTTATAAGCATAATTTGTTCGCAAAGATCCAATGTTAAAATTTTTGGCTTTATCGTCAGTCCGTTCGCTTCACCAAAAAGAGTGAGCATGAATACCGTCAACTACAAGGTAAGGTTTCGGCAATTGCACCAGAACATTTTCTAAATTTTCGATTGCAACTGTTAGCTGGAGAAGATGTTAAGAACGCTATTATTGTTGTTTTGTAGCTTACGATGATGAATGCAACCGCCTCAAAATTTTTGTTTAGTTGGGTGTCTTGAGCAGGAATGCCACTCAGGGTGATAATTGAGATACCACCTGAAAGTCTATTTGCCCGCTCTGGGTCGCAATAATTGTTTTTAATGCTGCAGGATATTCATGCGTTGCGGGCCAAGGTTTGTTTCCTGAATGCTTAAGGCTATGGGCGTCATTGACCCAAGTGTGTCTATAATGCCACTGTAGTCTGCTGGTTTACGATTAGTTTATGGGATTTAACCCCTCAAAGCTATTTAGACTATGGCAGGATCTGTAATGTGGGGCTCGAAATAATTTTGACCACCTGGGGTTCTTTGCGTGCACTCACAGCGCACAGAACACTGGCCTCCATCATTTCGCCTTCATCGAAATGCGACCACTGCAGCTGTAATCGAACCCGCATCTTTCAGGTCAGCAGCCAAGCACAATATCTAATGAGCTACCACGGTGGCTTTCGCTGTATTTCCTCAGTAGTTCTCTACACTTTGAAGCTGTTTAAAAAGCCACTTCTAAATGTTCGTTAGGTGAAACGCTCCCAGAACAATTAAGCGTATTGCAACGCGAATGGTGCAGCGAAAGGAGAGTCACAGCATCATTCAGTTGATGCTGCCGGGAAATTTCTAGAAGAGCATCGGCTGTTGGGGTACAGCCACGACACAATGAGAGCGCTTGACCCACGACCGATCGCACAGAGATTAGCTGCGGTCAAACGGATTCCCCAGAAAAATTTTGATGATTGCCTTGGCTGCTGCCTGTGAGTAAATTGTTGCACCAGCTGGCCAGTTCTGTCGCCTAGCTTCTGCCTCGGTCGCTCAAACTGCAGGGTCCTTTAAATTTTTAAAACTAAATTAAAAAGAACATGAACAAACTTTAATTTGAAATATTTCATTTGCTTTGCTCTTTTATCTGACTGCAATATTGAAGCAATGGAAGAATTTTGAGCGTTTTCTTAATTGAGTAATAAAGCTAAAAATGTGGCATTTTAAAAAATTGCTTACATTAACGTCGTTAAGGTTAAGCCGCAAAATTTGTTCTTCTTCCGCATGTTAGTGTAGCTGATGCTAAAAAATAAATCAAAATAGTCAGACAGCGTACTTTTACAGAAAAGTTTAAAGAAAATTACTTGCAAAAGTCGCAAGAAGTTATTTTTTCTGAAATTCTGAACTAATATAAGAAGGCTCTCCATATAAAAATACATGATATGGCTGATAATACACACAAACTTCATTGTTTCTGACCTTAAATTTTTAATTTATTTAAAGCCTGAACCAGCCTCCTAGGTAGTAATGCCGAACTGTGTCTACAATGCAAACATGCACTATTGTTCTCAATACTAAGTGCAGCGCACAATGTCAGAAGGGGCTCAGTTTACGGAGCAGAGTGAACATAGTGGTGCTAGAAATGGGTTGAATTAGATGTCGATGTTAACAAGAAAGTGCATTGAATTCTTATGCTTGTCAGGGCTCTTTGACATGGACGATTGATTTACCGTAAAGTCAAAAACTCAGTTCATTTCCGTTGGATGCGTTGCAAGCTATATTGAGCGCAATAGCATGTGCCGCCTATTTTTATGGCATAAATATGCACTGTGCCTCTCTGCGACGCGAATATGTTCTGCCACATCTTGTGCGCTGCGTTACAGTTTGTACTGAGCAAAATAGTATGTGTTCTGCAGTGAAGACACACTTCGGCAGCATCTACCGAGGAGGCTAGTTGCGTAATTCGAAAATTTTTTTCTCGCCTCAAACAAATTTGACTCGAAAGAATTTTGCCTTGATGGCCTTGCTCCTTAATATACGTGCGAATCTTTGAAAAAAATTAACTTTTTCGGAACTTTGCAAGTTGTTTTCCTAAGAAATACTCTCATTATGATATTAATTTAAATTTAGCATATGTTAGCAACGCTTTAAACAAGAAAAAAATATTGTGGTTGGAACGTTGACGACGTTTTGTAAAACGTTTCTTACAATTCCATGTTTTGCTCTCATTATTGAACGAAGAAAACACAGAGGAATTCTTTCATGGGTTTTTTATAAAGCCTTATGAGAGATCAATGGAAACGAAATATCCCCAAAAAATTGTCATGGGATCCTGTTTCAGATTTCATTTAAAATTTTTAACTCCAGGACACTTTTGCTTTTTCGCGAAAACTTTAAAGAGCGCTCAGGCATTAAAAATTTTCCTACGAGAAAATACTTCGTGAAACTCCATTCCAATAATCAGCACTCCTCCAATTCTTTTCAAAACAATCGGCGGTGGTTCTTGTGCGGTCAGGGGCGTTTCGTATGGAGTGACACTGGTAGAACTTGTAGGCCATCGGCACGCGCTTCGCTTGTTGTTACTTATTGTTTCAAATACGCCTTTAAGACAACGCCAACAAAAACAGTAAAACAAGCATTGCCAAACCGTCATAGGAAGGGTGCTACACTGGACTTTCATTGCACTCAAGACGAAAACGTGCGGTGGACCGAACCGCTTCCTCCACCCTCCACGATTCGCAGCTTACGAAGCACATTACTTATTGCTTTTGTGGTACCACGAACCGACCTCTGCAGACTGCAGTCGGTAATGTTCAATCCATGCTCATTTATACCCGCTCTTCCCCGCTCTCAGTGGTGACGAACGCAAACAGGCAGCGCTGTGCGTTAGGCTAACGTAACCATGAGGATGCCTTTGCGTGCTCTTGACTAGGTTTGAGCGGCGACGTGCGGCATTTGCGAGTTCGGTGCCCCAAACAGTGCCTTATACCCCGATTCTTGGGGGATGCTCGCAACGCGTGGACTTCAACCTGTCTACCGAATATCCGCAGAGCACATAGCCGCAGTGCAGTTGCACTGGAACAATTCGAGCCAGCAACAAAACCGCATCTCTAAGTGTGACGCTGGCTCACGATTTCATCTGCAATCTAGGGTAATGCGACGTCAAGCGACTCTATTCCACCGGTTACTGCTTGGCGTTGCTTACACCAAACACTACCTTCAGAAGATCAGAATCGAAACTAACCCATATTGCGTACACTGCCACACTCCAGAGACTATTGGATACCTTCTTTGCGAGTGCCCGAACTACACTGATGAGAGGAGAACATTGGAAGCGACCGAGAGACAACTGGACTCTCACCTTCTCTCTGAAGATACTCTTTTAGGCGCCAGGGCGAGACGTGGTGATTGGTGGTGTGTGACGAAGGCCTACTCAAGTTTTTATGTGAAACAGGCCTGCATACCCGTCCGTGACCGCCTGTGCACTGCCTACAGGGTTTACACGGTTTTAACGCTTTACTCAGTTTACGGTCTGACATGCGTGAGAGTGCACATTTGTATTTTCATGGAGCCCCTACTACAGTATGTGCTCATGACATGTGTTGGTGTGTGTGTTCAAGACACGAGTTTCAAGTGCGTCTACTCACTGCGATGAGAGTACATCTCCCATGAAACTCATTGTATTATGCCATCATCAACCTTCATTCGCACTTTCCCTTTCCCCAGTGTGGAGTAGCAGGCCAGGGCCGTGTTACCACCGGCCGACCTCTCCTTCTTTTCCTCTCATTAAAAGTTCTTTATCTCTCTCTCAGAGAACATCCCAACTTCAGCGGACACCGGCTGTCTTGGCCGCGCATACCTACTAAATTCTTCCATAACTCTACAATGGCCCAGGCTTGCGACGTTTTTTCCTGCTTTCAAGGAGACCTATGCGGCGTACGAGAAAAGAGCTTTGCCTACACAAAGGACCGTGGTGCATTAATGAGAGTAATTTCAAAGACAAGTAATTTTTAATGGAACTAACTGCCGCAAACTAATTCCTTATTTTACTAAATTACTGTGCCAGATAATAATACATGACATTACATAGTACTGAAAAAGGCTAATTAAAAATTTCAAAGTTTTTACACTTTTGTGTAGTGTGCAGTGTTCGCAAAAACCGAGTTTGCTACTTATGTCCTTAGTCACTTGCTCAAAAAATGCCCGCTGCGAAGCCTCAGTGTTGACCTCATCTTTTTACTATTTCTCTTTTTCGGTGCCCTACACGCTGTGTGAAGCCTCAAGCAGGGTTCTGTGGACGTAGTGATCTTAAGCGACTACGAGGAGATCAAAGAATTCTTCAGCAGACCAGAACTCCAGCACCGTCCGACAACGTGGGGCCTGCATGTTGTTGAAAAAGGTCAGCCACGTCAAAAGGCGTACGTTGGCAGGCGTTTCACGCAGTGTCAAAAAAATATCATTGCGTTAACTACCTCAAAAGTGGTTTGTATCGTTTGTGTAAGCAAACGCAACTTAAGCTGTTTCAAGATCACAACATTTTATGCATATTTAAACACGTGCAGTCACATCAAAAGCCATCAGTACGAATCAAGATATAAAATGTCTAAAAAGTGCACATTTTAACGTGCGAAAAAGTGTTTTATTTTTTCACTGCTGTGCATTTTTACTCTCATTATCACAGCTCGATGCATCAGCTCTCGTGAGAACCTGCGTGCAACAAGACTGTTTCAGCCTGTTTGATGAAGGGTGCATAGGATATTTTTTGGACTGCATGTATGATAGTCAAGGTGTATCAGCATGTAGGTGCCGCCGAGCTGTCGCATGATGCTTTTTTGGTAGCGAGGGTTTATTGCGTGTAGTTACCAACTTTCAACAGGAGTGTTATTCAGTCGATATAAACTAACTTACCGTAACAGAACAGCTTCAGCGTTTCCCAGCAACCTTTGAACCAGGGATGGTGCTTAAAAATCTACATTTTAACTCTTCTTCACCCCCAAGACCCGTACTGAATCGGGCAGTATTAAAGGGCAACTGCAGCACTTTTTTGAGAATTTCGCGATATTCAAGGATTCAAATCTATGTAGGCTGTAGGTAAAGCACGCCGAGTGTTTTTGCACTAGCGTTCAAAATAGTGGCGCAATCGACAATTGATTTTGGCGCTTCTCCTCAATGCACCAGAGGAGTGCAGAAAAATTCAGCGGGACGTCACGGAAGGTATTGTTTCAAACTACCGCTGTCGTCAGCCACACCCTGGCGTGACTCTTTAGACGCTGCCATACAACTCTCGGCAGGGTTTGCCTTCGGTGGCCTTGGTTTTTTCCTTCGAAGCAGGCGTTTGTGCGTTGGGAATATACCGATACCTTCAATGACGTCATCATGCGCCTCCCACTTGGCGCTGTGCGCTGCGGAGAAGCTTGAAGGGCGTCCGGATTTTAATCGGCGATTACTTCACTATTTCAAGTGCTAGCCCAAAAAGACTTGACATGCTTTACCTGCAAGTTTCACACATTCGACCCTCTTAAACTCATTGATTTCTAAAACCTATGCAGTTTCCCTTTAAAGATACTGCTTCCCTGAGCGTGGTTTTCCGGTGATTTAAAAACCAACGCCGTGTAGATGAATAATGCTACTCTATTATTCTCTCACCCTCTATGCGCTTATATCGACTGCAGCGCTGAGAGACTGCACAAGCCTTCTCTCTGATCGCTGCGCCAGTAGAAGTCCCTGCCAGCCAAAGAGCCGCTGCTTCTAACGAAAAACTTAGGTCTTGCAACCTTTTACAGAAGTCATAATCGCAGTCAGAGTATATAATTGCAGTGCCGATAGTTTCCGTTTTATTCCGCCACCCTGAAACTTCGAAAATATTTGCGTACTTTCGGGGTTTAATATTTAATCAGACAATTCGAAGTGTCTGCAAAAAACAGAAATTATTCGAGTGTGGTTACGCAATTAGTACCGATAATGGACCCGGCCTAAGAAATCGTCCTCTGCTTCCATGGAGTACATTTGAAAACCCATGTCAAAGACGAAGGTACGTACAAGCCCCAAGCATTGTTCAGTCTCTCGCTCCTGCGTTTCCGCTGAGCTGATCTCGAACTATGTCACCAGCCATGGTTCAACAGCTTTCTCTTTTTCAGTTTTTGAGAACGTCACGCAAGATTTCGGGTGTACGAGTATATTCCTGAAAGCTTTACATTCTCTCACACTGCCACTGACTCTTCCCATGACTCTTGCTGCCACACTTGTTCGCCGGCAGGAAGGCACTGCTCCTCTGTGTTTCGGGCTAAAGCATAGTGCTCCTGATTTGACACCTTCAATTGATAAATGTCTTGCGAATTTGCGAACCCCGGATGATGCACCGTCTTCTGGCCTAAGATATTGTACTTTCTTCCATTTGCAGCGCATCCACATTTTCGTGGCGTTGAATAATCTGGCAGAGCGCCGAATGTTTTACTGATGCTATGATCATGGCAACAGCGCGCTTCACCTTCTATAGGTTAAAACACCAACGACATCATTTCTTTTGCATCTTAAGAGGTGCAGTACTGCGCTACCAAATTAGCTGTTAACGCATTTTACTTTGCAAATTTGTGGGTAGTCCTCTATATGCGTGAGGTTCTCCTGTCAGACGTATATCTGCGTAATGCCATTACATAGGCACCCTCATTTCTTATGTGTCTCTTCGAGCTCTTTGTGAACGTCAAACTACTGCTTTATTGTCATTCTCAAATAATTGGATAAGTTTATTAAGCCCTGTTGAAGGTGATTTTGGAGAGCATAATTAATTTTCGAAGCAATTTTATTGCAATATCTTTAGGTACACATTGCGGCCCAGTTTTGCCTTGTTGTATGCAGCCTGTCTTGGAGACTTTTTAGTGAAAAAGTTTCAGGGGTTGCTTACTGTCAGCTTTAGGGAACAGCGTGTTTAGTTTCTGAGATATTACTTTCTAACCAGCCTGCGCAATTCCTGATGGAGAAATCTAATGAATGAATTTCTGGGGCACTGTTTCCACTAGGCCTTTTGTGTAGTTATGTTTTTTTTTTAATTTAATGCGAAACAAGATTCAACACTTGCTGTTTCTGAGAACATTTTCCACTTCGCTTGAACTTTCTAGGCATGACGATCTTCAGTGGGGAAGAATGGAAGCAGAACCGTCACTTCTCCATGCGGGCGCTGGCGAAGCTCGGACTAGGAAGCGCAGTTATGTGTCAGCACATCCAGGTAATGGCGAGCGCAGTGTATAAATGTTATCAGCCAGTCGGCCACTGTGGAATTAACAATAGCTCGAAATGTAGTGACGGCATGGGGCAGCATTCCTGCAGCTGCGGGAAGTTATGTTGACCAACTGAAGGGAAACGACATCATTGACGCGCCAAAAAACTGTTGTTGCTAGATACCAAGGACCATGATGCGTGATTTTAATTTAAGCTTTCGTGTCTTACGTTAACATTACGCGCTCGTAAACTTTGACTTTTAGAGGGAGGTTCGAGAAAAACATACGCCAGTATACTGCGTTTTCAGTAGAGCACCGTCTTTTTTAGTCGCAATTACTTCTTCTACTTCCAGGATGATCAGTGGTCGCCATAAATGCCAATGGGAGATATCTGTCTGCGGTATATTCCTTACTTGAAATGAAGCAACATAAGTCAAATGTCATTCACATCTTCGAGTCCAAGCGTCACGGTCGTGCCTTTAACTTTTTCTGCCAGGAGGCTGTACAAAGTGCAACTGAACTACTCTGTATATTTGTGCCTTTTGTTCTTGTGCGTGAGCAAAAACGAGAGGCACAGGGAAGAAGGACAGGCTGGCAGAGGTGTATGTTGTGCTCCCTATCTCAACCGGGTGACAACTCTCGCATCAGGCTCAGAAAAAAAAGGTACTTCTGTTTATTCTAGTCAAGGAGATACACAGTGAGCGCAGAATTTTTGGGAAGTACGAGAAGCAACTTAATTAATTCCGGATGTGTGGCGTGACACATGTCAGTGTCAGCAGCCGAGCGCCAAAGAACCTAACCTGCCGCCAGTGAAATTGCCAGGAGCTCATTACCTAGCACATCTTTAAAATTTGATACTTAAATTAGGGCGTAATTACAGGAATTCACTTAGACCGAAAGAAAAAAAACAGCAAAGATGGGCCGAATGATATAGACAAATATAAGCTTTGGGTTTAGTGAAGAAAATTACGCGATGGTGTATTTGTTTCTTAGTATTTTATATCATTCTTAAGTATGCCATTTTGTGCCACGGTATTCATTACAAGCTTCTGAACATATCACTTTAAGCTACACGCTACAGTTCGCCTCACGCTGTTAAATGCATACCATTAAATGAGATTTAGATAATTATCACGTAACAGAAAAACAATAATATAAACTGCTGAAAAAGTAATGCAGTCGGGTTCAGTCAAAACTGCCCATGTATTGGTGCTCGCGCCATGGAAGTATATGTACGTCAGTACTCAGTCTCTGGATTAAAATCTCATTTTGCCGCTCTCGATTCACCTGTGTTCGCGTTCCATTTGGAGATGAGAGTGCTCGGGTTTAATAATCCCGCATCTGTTTTTTGACCATTTTAAAATAACTGATCACTTAATAGTTGCAGCGTGTTTCTCTCGCCATATATTTTTTTCTATTTCAAGCATTATTAGCTACCTAGAATTCGCAGAAGCCTCAACACAGCATGGCCCTGACGCTCAAAACGCATGGCCTTCTCGAGCAGCCACGGACGTTCTGCTCGCAGCACATGGGTTTTACGTTTTTCTAAAGTACTAACTCTTCTTGGAGCTGCTGCAAAAATGCATCCGCAGCGGTTGCCTACAAATGACCCTGTATTTTAGCCAGATTCTCTCCTTTGTCTACCACCACTTTTCCATCTTTTTCTTCATAGCTTACCTGCATATCACGCATAACCTATAATTGGTGTCCAAAAATATATTATAGGTTTTAAGTGGTCATGTGTAGAGCAGTCCTTGTTGAAATGAGGCTATGAAAAATCCCGGCTGACATGCATGATAAATTCGCATCATTACCCTTCGTAAACCAGCGCTCATTGCTATCCGCGCTGCCAAAGGGTACACTTTGGCTAAAATTTTATTGCGGATTGCTTCCCCTCCCTCCTTTCACTGGGGGTTTCATATCTTGGCGCGCTCACCAAGAGTGATTTTTAAGCATTCTTTGAGATGGTAGCTGCACTTGTCCTTTCATAATACCATATCATGCTTTGGCGGGCGCGAAAAATTGCGAATTCGAGGCCAGCGATGCTCTCAAAGATGACCTCAAACCACTATCCTTTCTTATTGTCAGGTGGCAACAGCGTGTTGGAATTAGTTTTTAGGGCAGTAAACTTTTTCAGATTGTGTATAAAAAATTAGCGCCTGCGAAGCGAATAAAACTGAAAAAAGGTGGCTTACCCCATTCGTATTTTTGTGGTTTCTGCGCCTGCTCAGGAAGAAGCCCTGCACCTGGCGGATACCCTTGGGTCTCGTCATGGCTGTTCCGTGGCTTCTCGAACCTACATACAAAAGACGTACGTGAATACTATCTGTCGTTACCTGCTGGGCTACCGGTACGATCTGGAAGACCCCCGACGTAAAGCTCTGGACGACGCCGTGTCAGGATACCGGCTGCAAAGCACGACGGCACCAGCAGAAAACTGCTCTGCGTGGCTGCCTCGAGCCCTCATCAACCGCCTCTGGCCCAGATCCACAAGCGCTGAACGGCGCTTCTTGACGACTACCCTCAACTCCGTATGCAGGTTGGGGAGAGCATTTTGCTCATTCTTCGCATTTGGTCTCTTTTGTTCGTCTTGGAGGTGAATTGCATTGAGAGAAGGCCCTTCAAGAGTTGCCAAGAAATATGCAATCTGGATAAAGTGCTTTTTTTAAATCTCAATCAGTGGTCACCAGCAGAGTAGCTCCAAGAATGCATAAAACTTTTGTTAGAGCAGGGTGGAAGTGGTAAACCGAATCGTATAAACAAGTGTATGGCTTAGTTAAACGATTCGGCGAGGGCTGTCTTTGGTCGCAAACCTGACGCGGAGGTGATGGCCGCTTAGAGCTGTTAGAAATATCGCTACTGCGAAGGTCCACCCTATTCTGCGAAGAACAGACGTTATGTGTGTGGCGGGCACCATGTTATGTGTGAATCTGTGTGTGCGTGCAGCGCTCACTTCCCAGTTACCTGACGAGATTGCAGCGGATCAGGGCAACTACCGAGCACTCATCGGCCTAGAAATGTACCTGCCCCGGAGTACCCTCCGGTGTATGCATCTCCGGCCACCTGTGAAAACTTACGGGCTTCATTCACGCGAAACCCCCGGGTGGGCTCCGTGTAACTGCTCTAGAGGGAAAAAGCTTTAATTGCACAGAGTGTGTAGCGGACGATGCAGGTAACATGTCTGTGGCTCCAGAACAGCTGCTAGAGAGAAAAAAACATAAGAAAGAAATAAAAAAAAGTTACTGTGACAGGTTACGGTGCGTCTCGTTTGTTAAGAAGTTTATTTTTGTCTAGTTCAGGCATACCTATTTCAGTTTATAAAGAAGAAAAAAGAGTTGAATGAAGGCAGGTAGCAACGTAAGCTCAAATTCCTTCTTGAGGGCATGAAAAACACTACTATTCCGAGTGCCGATTCTCCGGTGGCATACACTCTTGTGCGAGGATGCCGATATTTTTTAGGCACTATTGGTGATTTAAAAGCCTTTTGGCATTTTGAACCTGGATGGCATGAAAGTAGCATTATTAGAAACCAGATTGAGTGCGCAAATATAAGGAACGTGTACGTGTCAAATATGTTCATGACTAGGCTAAACAAAGATCAGAAGCTGAAAATTCAATAAGCTTAGCTACTTGCTTGGTTAAATTTTAAAAAATTAATTGTGATCTTTTGCCAAAATAATTATGTACTATGCGTGAAATAAAGGAAATGTTCCTCTCCTTTAGTCAAATTTCATGAAGTGAAATTTTTTATGGGTTGTTCCACTAGTCAGCTTAACGAAAATAGCACACTACCAGTCTCTCATGAAAGATGCAGCTCTTTCCAAATACCATGATCAGTAATTCCTCCCGTACTCGTTATCTCGAACAATGCGTCAAGTCCAACGCATCATTTGGTCTCTGTAGGTTATGTCTGTGAAGACTAGACCTCCAACGAATTTTATTGGGGCAAAGTGATGGATGTTGCCCTGGCATGAATCTCAGAGAATGCACAGTCATTTATTTGGCTCGAGGTATAACAAAACTGACACGAAGCTCTGACACATCGCTATGACATGCTTCCAAAATAAAATAACTCCACATGGTGCAAATACTGCGTATATACTAATTTATAAGCATAGATCAGGAAAAAATGCATTTTTTTCATGACATGGAACATATTCTCGGCGCCACTAATGCATCCATGCATGCCACCGTCCCGTCGGGATATGGAAGTGGCGGGTGGAAGCCGTTTTGGATATTGCTGCCATATTGCTTGCTGCCTTTAACAAATCCGCTTTGTATCGCCCTTTGTTACGCCTGTTATGAGTTCCGTACAGAAGGGAAAAGTTAGTTCATAGAAGTTCATCACTGTGGGTTTTGCGCTAGAGAGGCAGAGTACTTTGGTTAGTGTTGACTTAGTTCTCGAAAAGAACGGTCATAACTCGCTTTTCAAATTGGGTATCACCACCATGGCAGCACAATTAGACACAGATGTGTGACATGACATTTTTCTTTATTTCTACCCTAAGATGCGACGAATAAAAGCAGTATGGAATATTGAAAAACTACAGCATTTATCACTTTGACCACTGTTAAGCGAGTGAAATTCTGCACCTTCTACTCTTCTGTTGATAGCGTGAGCACCAATGAGAAATATTTTATATTTTTCACCTTAT
The DNA here is from genome assembly GCF_055824585.1 of Amblyomma mixtum. NCBI lineage: Eukaryota > Metazoa > Arthropoda > Arachnida > Ixodida > Ixodidae > Amblyomma > Amblyomma mixtum. The sequence continues at coordinate 250,619,675 of NC_143012.1, forward strand.
TGTATATTAGGAGTTAATAGAGCCATCTGGCTACTGTTAACGAGTTGGACGAAAAACTGCAGGTGACTCTTAAGCCCCGCCTTTAAAGCTATGACGCGCTACCTTGAATGGGTAAAGACTCATAAGTGTGGAATTGCTCATTCTCTAGATTCATATATCGCTGGAGGTTGTGAAAACATTCAAAGCACGCCGCAGTGCAGCCGTTAAGCGATGCGCCACTGTTTCAAACAACTAACGGTGGGGCTGTGAGACCCAGGTTTCTCATGCCGAGCACCTTGAGGAGACAAAACAAGAACTTAGCTGCACCTGCCATGGTGGGCAGGTTGCGCTTATGTCACAAGGTCACGTGACCTAGGTGGCAGGAGGCACCTGCTTTTTCGCTCACACCGCCACCGACGTCGACGACGACAGGGGTAGCAAAATTTCGATAATTTGGTAGGAGGAGGAGAGCTGAGAATTAAAGACGAATAATTCGTGCACGCACACAGAGAGTTTCCTCAATTAATTCGTGCACACAGTGCACGAATTATTTGAGGAAACGAGATATAAAGCTTCTTACGTTTCGACAGAGGTTTCGATGCCGTTCCTACGACAACTGTACGATGCTGCGTTTCGCTTTCGTCCAGCCGCAACGACAGCTATTGGCGTGACGCGTAAATTGGCAAGAGAACGGTATATACAAAGCTTCCTACCCACAAAGACGTCGCAAGGTTTTTTGTTGAACAGGGCCATTAACGCTGTCGCGTTGAATTTACAAAAATTTGTGGTTTTTCTTTTTAGGCAATTAATAGAGATTAACAACGACTCCAAAACTGATCAACGTGAACGGAGCTACATCGACCTTTATATGGAAAAATTACATGAAGCCGAGAAAGTCCAGAACCCTTACTTCAGAGGTGAGCTGTGAACACATTGGACACCGGCATCTTCCTCGTGGGTTCAATTCATGTAGTCATGGCCAGAAGGACATCTTCCGCTGGGAAGAACATCTCACGAGAAACAGTGTCTTATCTGGCAAGCGTTCTCCACAGGCAGAGTAGCCAAACAAGCACTTCCCCGAAAACATGAACCAAAAAGCAAGGTTAGTCGAAGCGTTTTCCCGATCTATTGGAATAGGCTATGTATTTAAAACCTAATAAATTTATGTATTTAAAAGGCTATGTATTTAAAAACTAATAATAAATAAATACAATTGACATTGTTTGGTTTTTGGTTTATACCGGTTTAAAGTCCCAAAGCGACTCAGGCTATAGGGGACTCCGTAGTGAAGGGCTCGGGAAGTTTCGGCCACCTGGAATTCTTTACCGTGCACTGACAACGCACAGTGCATGGCCTTCTAGGATTTTGCCTGCAGCGAAATTCGACCGCCGCGGCCGGGATTGAACCCTCGTCTTTCGGTTCAGGAGCTGAGGGCTACAACCATTGAGCCACCGCGGCGGCTCTAATGACATTGTAAAACTACAGCATTATTTATATTCAGTGGTTAATACTTAGGAATAAAATAATATAAGCTAGATCCCCTGCTCTCAAACTATAGAATCTCTTGCATAAGAAACTGGTGCTTCGTTGCATGGTTGCCTGTCATTATTTTGCAGTTGACGCCCTGGTCGGGAACATGGTGGACATACTCACAGCCACAGCCGTACTTGGGCCCCAGTATCTGCACTGGAACCTTCTCAACCTAGCCATCCGCGCGGACACGCTGCAAGCCGAGCTGCATCGAGAGATTGACTCTGTGGTGGGCTCTGACAGCTCGCCAAAATGGGAGGACCACGTGCGCATGCCGCTCACCATGGCGACAATATGGGAGATGTTCCGCTGGAAAGTGGCCGCCCCTTTCAACATACCTCGAGGGTGGGCTACTCCATATTCTTGTGTTCGCCGAGTAATATTGAGAACACCAGAACAAAAGGTGGTAAAAATAGAAATCACGGGGGAGTACTTACTATACCTGCTGTCATCGGTGACCATGCCGACACACTTTGGATGTATATGTATTCTGGTGCTCGATAAAGTAGCTCATTAGCTCTTTACGCACACTCATACTTCAGCGCGGAGAAGAGGAATTTCAGAGAATGAAAACACAGCAAAGGGGAAGATAAACATTAGGGCATAGGAGATTAGAAAATTTGCAATTATAGCAAAACGGGAGCTGGTGCCGAGCAGGGTTATTGCAGGGCAATGGAAGGGGCTTTTGTCTTGCAGTCGATGTAAGTCAGCTGATAATACTTCAGCGAGAAAGCGATGATGACGCAAATATTTAGACCCAGGCATGAAGATATTATTGTTGAAGAGGTCTTTCTTAAAAATGTGGCAAAGAGGGAAGCAAATGAGGACAGAAGAGAATGGGGCTTTTCCTATCCGGGTTGTTGAAATAGAGAGCACTGTGTCACACAACTTCCATAAGGGGGCTCTGAAAGGATTTTAAAGGACTTCGCGTCACAAATGTCCTCCAACAACAACATTTTTAATGCGTTGTGTCGAAGCTGAGTTATCTGAGCCAAAATTTGGATTTCGGCGTCTTCGCGCTTTTCCCTCTTCTCATGAATTTTTCTATGCGGGAACATGGCTGCTTCACCGCAGGCCCCAACCACTTGGCTAATCAGCCGACACGCGCGGAAAGCTTCCTGACGCGCCGGATTGGCCGTGGCCATGGTAGCTACGCGACATCTGAAAGAGTTGGAGCGGCGAGCCAATGATAACCTCCATCTGGAGACGCCCCTTGCACTATAGGACGACGTCGTTTGCCACGTTTTGCGCGAAAGCCCAGCCCAACTGGACGTCGCAACAGGCGAAAGCGGAAATATTTAAATGAATATTGAAAATTATCAGCTTCTTTTGAGATCCCGTACACAGCATAAACGCTCAGTGGCCAGTATTCTACATAATTCAAGCATTTTATAGCCAACCTCTATCACCCTATACAGGTACACTTTATTATATTGCTTGGCTGGAAGGGTACAGAGCCATAATAAGATCCCTTTCCACAAATCCGCAGAGAGCGGAAAGAAAGGGGCAAATATATCTGTAGCGACCCGCGTGGCCGGCAGGGGCGGAAACCCGAAAAGGAAGAAGTGGCTGGCACACGCTGGTCGACCTCTGCATCGTGGTGACCCGGCGAACCACTGCTTTTTCACCACTGGCGTTCCAGGATGGCGTATTGGCAGGATTCAAGGCAGGGCAGGCAGGGCAGGCGTTCGTTTTGCTGAAGCCTGATCCCGTATTTTTCTTTAAAGGCATTTTGTATGTCGAATGAATTGTCAGATATCACTGCTTTGAATTTATGTTTTTCTGCACCTAGATATGTGGATATACTTCCTTGTATGTCCAAGGTTTTTTTTTTCTAATCGCATCAACTATCGCACAACCCGTTCATGATTAAACTGCGTGAAAGAACGGGGACAGAGACAGAAAACACGTACACACTCAGAGCGCGTGTTTTCTGTCTCTGTCCCCGTTCTTTCGCGCAGTTTAATCATGAACGAGAAGCACTAACTAGCCCGCCAGAAAACCCTTTTTGGCATGTCCCACAAAGAATGCGGTTGTTCGATCGAAAATGTCACAAGACCTGCAATACTGCAAGGCTATCTTCCTTGTTTAAAGGCTCAGAACACACACAGATACAAGGAAGGAATATGAGACTGAGCGCTCAGTCCCGTCTGCTTTGGTTCTCGTCTTTAACGATAGGTTAGCAACGACCAACTAGTCGAACAAGACTTTCTTTTAAATTGCAAAGCTACTCGCAAAACCACACATACGAAAGGTCTGTAAAACTATTCATCTCAACAGAGGTTACTGAGGCTCCTTAGTCAGGTATAGATTTTTGTGTGATGGAAGTCTACAGGGTGCCTGCTTGATTGGTATTCTTTCCTGACGAAATCTGCCCCTCCATTTCTCTGGAAAACAAGTACACCCTATCTCATAGACACGAGTCGCGGTATGCATGCAAGGCACAAAAGGTGTACCTCTGATTAGCATTTATTCTGTGAATTGCATACTCATCAGCATGGTATCAAGATTTCAAATATCTGGGCTCTTAAGCAAAGTCAGAATATATTTCCTTGCAGAAGAAAAGTAAGTAACAAAAGGGTTACCCTTCTTCGTCTTGTGGCCACAGATAGAGCACAAATTCTTCTGGGCCACTATTGCCCACGCACCCGTTGCCCGCTTGGTAGCGGCTAGCAGTCACTTATCTCTTTCTGCAAGTATTTACTTCCAGTTTCAGTGAACCGGCGTTTTTGTGTGCGAATGACAGGTAAATTCATTAACTCTCTTTAAGTACGAATGAAAGAAAGAGCTACTGACGGAGAAGAAAAACATTGATTTGTTCTCTTCAGGGTCGCACGAGACACCAAGTTCGGAGAGTACTTGGTCGTTGAAAATACGATGGTCCTGCCGAACCTTCTCGCAGTGCATAGAGATCCGAAACAGTGGAAGGATCCAGATACATTCGATCCTTCCCGCTTTTTGAAGTCGGACGGGACTGCCCAGACAGCGAGCCCCAAAGGAATGCTTACCTTCTCTGTTGGTGAGCCGCATTCCTTAACCATGACTTTTGGCTGTCGCGAGCAAACTTACTACGAGCATAATGTAAGCGATGCGGTGTACCGACAATATACGCCCTTTCACAACGTGCATTTCTTCATCACCTTTACAATGACATCACTTTTGTAATGATTAACAACATAGCTTTTGACTAAATTTCACCTTCATGACCATGGCGTGGCACATTGAAGGAAATAACTGCTTCAACCCACGCACCGTTACAACACTTAGCTGCAGAAATTATAATGAACTGCTCCTTTACCATCAATACACAAGCGTGTCAGAACTGCGTTCATCCAGGCAGCTTGGGCCTGTCGCCGAGATGCAGGTTAAAAATTCAAAGAACTGAAACAAAACAGCAATCCAGGAGCTTTTATTTGCTTCAAGCATAAAGGCCAGAAGCAGAAACTGCAGGTAGTTTTAGTTTATTAAATTAACGAATTTTTTTTCCTGTAATTTCCGATGTTTCCAAATTTCTTTACTGAACTTTCCCGGAGGGATCGAGAGAGAGCCAGAAATTGCTTTCAAATGTATTGTTCACAGAAGCTCAAGAAAGCAGGTGGCGTTATTCTTGTAGATTTTTCTGTTCTGTGTGTGTGATCCCAGTTGAAAAATACACCAGGATGGCTTGGTGTGTTCTGGTGTTTCCTAGTGTGAACACCAGCTTCTGTAGTGTGTTCTGATGTTAACACCAGACCGGGCTGGTGTGTTGTAGTGTGCACACCAGCCCGGTTTGGTGTGTTGTAGTGTGCACACCAGCCCGGTTTGGTGTGTTGTAGTGTGCACACCAGCCCGGTTTGGTGTGTTGTAGTGTGCACACCAGCCCGGTTTGGTGTGTCGTAGAGTGCACACCAGACTGGGTTGGTGTGTCGTAGTGTGCACACCAGACTGGGTTGGTGTGTTGCAGCGTCCACGCCAGACTGGGCTGGTGTGTTGCAGTGTGCACACCAGACAAATTGCACTTAAGTGTGGATTGGTTAATTTTGGCATGAAAAACACTTTGAATAGGCATTAAGGTTTGGACACCAATCAACCACATTCTGGCTGACACACAGAGGAAGTTAGTGTGCTGTTGTAAACGTATACAACTACACTGCAGTACCTAATTTAGTTTACTTCAGTTTGGGGGCATACACAGCCAAGACAAATATTGGTAGAGTGCATCCATCCTAATCTGGACTTCTTGTCTAACGCGCCGCACTGATCACAAAGTGCAGTATAGAACTATACCAACCATTTTTCAGGTAAAGCGAAGGGCAGAAGTGTTTCATGCTTAAGCATGCCCTAACTTTGCTTCACTGGATGTTATGTGCTGATGCAAATGCCTCAACATACCAATTCAAGCAGAACGTATGCAGCAGAAGGTCGCCCTTCTAGATCTAATCGCCTCTGTGAAACAATGTTGAGTAGAATGATAATTAAGGTAACCTCCTAACATGTTTTCATAAACATATGTGAAAATTATATATCAAACATCATAATTCTTTATTTACACAAAAATGAAGCGCTATTTTAACAAACCTCACATAACACACTAACAATCTCACATAACAAACCAAAACACGTACATTTGAGCCTTAGGCCAAATATGGCATATGAAAAATGCGATTACAAGCCACGTGCATTCAACTTTAGTAATTACAAACAGGACTACACACTGGACATTAGACAGAATGCTTCTTCTATATAAAATGACCTATAACAGTGCAACACAGAGATGCAGAGATGTTTCACAATAATCGAGAACAAGGAAATAAACTTCAAATGACATATGCAGCAAAAGGTGCACACCTTCCATACAACTGAGGCAAATATTGTCACAGAGTGGTGACTGCAGTACGGAGAGCAAGAAGACAGCGAAAATTGCTTCTAACCGAAACTCTTTTTGTGCTGACTTGCACAAGCAAAGAACTGAATGACTCCGCGGCGGTGTAGCAAGAAGCGAACTCTGCGGTCGGACAGAATACCTGCCGCTCTTGGCCATGCTGAATTTAAAGCTGATAGCGAACTTTCGAGATAAAGCGTGCAAAGTTACTAGAACATTCTGGAATAACGTAGAAGCGGCTCCGCCTGGATGTGATCAATCGAGATAAATCTGGTCGCGTCTTGCATCACAGCCAAAGCAATAAAGCGGCGCACCGGCAACACTGAAGAATAAACAAACACTACAGAGGTTAACAGAATTTCTCCCCTTTCAAAGAAGCATCGACCCAATGCTTTAAAACATAAGACTACAAACAAATAAAATGGACTGTGCAAAAAAAAAAAACAGAGCGGGAACAGTGTCCTTCAGCATGCATAATTGGGCTCTAGACGGACAACATAGAAAACTTCTGGTCATATGCAGCGTCGCAGGGATTGGCTATAAGCCAATTTAAATTTGTCCCTGGCATCTGTTCCTAATCACTTTCATAGAAATTGGGCACCTTCACAATATGTGACTGGTCGCTCTGTGCCACAAGCACACAAGGTGAAATAACTTTCTGCTCACAAATTAGGCACAACCCAACATCAGTCGGAGGGTGTTCAGCAGTGAACATGAAAGCCATAAAGCTTTCCTCGGTAATTAGTTCTTGGCAGAGTAAGAAGATACTGTTTTCCACTAAAAAGATTTTGATCACTCGCAAGAACTTGCCATCATCTGTTAGAATATATTCAGAGCACGTTTTCTCGGTCCTGTTGTAATTGGCACTATGTACGTGAACCCTTTAATACGTGCTCTGAGGTATTCACTCATACTGGGCACAGCACCAATGGTCTGGCTGATCAAATCCAGAATATGGCATTCAAGACTTCCAGGCTGCAATGGCGAACCTAATACTCCTAACTGGAGCTTATTGCCTTGCTTCCCCGAGATCAGCTTTTGCTGCTTGTTCAGGTAGGGTGGCAGTAGCACCAGACGCTTCAGGGACTTCTGCACCTCTTGCATGATGAAGCGCTCTGCTATTTAATGTGGAACACCTTTCGCTGCAGAAACCAGCTTGAGAATGTCACCATTCCCTCCTTCAAATGGGAAGGTAGAGGTTGCCCACAGTGGCCCAGTCATGCGCACAGATTTTGCAAGGTGCACAAGTTGGTGCACATTGAATGTCAGGGTGTGTTCACCATAGAGAATTGACATCTGCTCAACAAACTCCACAAGAAGCCTTTCGGCACAAAAAATCTCTCTTCAACACTTGCTTGTAAGAGTAAAAATAAATTCTGTGCAAGAAGGCAGAAATGCGTCAAATATCTCTGCGGGAGCATATTGAAGAGGCAAGGTGCACTGTAATAAAGAAGCCAATATCTCCACTCTGTAGCTTTCCAAAACGAGCGCTCAGTTACCAGTCTTCGCAATCTGGTGAAATTGATGGCCGAATTTTCAACAGGCGGTCATTCAACTCCCTCACATGATTCCCAATGTGCCAGGCACTTCCTGGTGAACACAGCCAAAGTTCCATTTGCTGCGATGTGACACCTTCCAGTACGCAGTGCACGTAGTCCGGTGGAAAGCCCCACGCCAGGTCCAATGTGCTGAGGGTTGCGACGGCTGACAAGCCCTTCATACCATCCACAGGACGGTCTCGCCTGGCTGCAAGTTTCATTGTACTGTACACAGTGCCATGGCATCGCTCGACCATATCTCGCCCCTCCATGATATATTTCAGGGTGCCTGAAAAAAGAAATGACAAATTTCTCATAGTACTATGCATAATAAACAAAGAAATACATGCTAAAGAACAGACAGGAGAGTACGAATGCACATGTAAGTGATGGTTATGAAATGCTACAATAACTTAAACTGCATGCAATGGTGCCACATCTACCTTTAATCAATGCACAAACCCATTTTACAAAATTAGGCTTTTCATGTTACACTCAGAATATGTACATGGGCAATAGGTCAACATGTGGAGCTTGCATGCCCTATTTTTCACTGCAGAACCCAACTTCCAAGAGGTAGACCTAGGCTATGGGAGATGGTAATGAAAAGCTCTGGATTATTAGGATCACTATAGAATCTGACCTGCACAGTCAATCTTCCTGACCTTTAATGTGCATAGCTTCTGCAGGAAGAGGTACAAAAGTTTACAAGAGTGCTTGTGTAATATAGAACTTCCAAGTGACAATTTTTTCCATTCTGAATCCATACATGTGCACCACAGGTGACAACTGTGATTCCAGTCTTCACACCTCGTACGTCTTGGATCACCAGACAATAACTTATCACAAGAGTTTAAACAGACAGCACAGACATTTGCTCACATAATTAACAGCGCCCAATCTCCTCGTAGCTAGAAATAAGTGCCCTGTGCATATCTGCACATATTTCTCACAGTAAACACAAAGCTAAATGTAACTGCTCACCAACGCGCAAAATGTCCTTCCTTTGTTATTATGGCTGCTAGAGAGTAAACTAAGCACCCCACAACAGCCTTTTGTTTCAGAATACTTATGAGGAGTTTTAGAAGACCTGTGATCCCTATGGTCGAAAACAGCTATACCCTGGCACTTGTCAGGCTCCATCTCTGGAATATGTGAATAGAAAAATTTCTTTAAAAGACTAAGCAGCAGAGTTACAGCTGTCACACTCAAGCAACTTTGCCATCCTTTTCTCTGCCATATCATCTTCGAGTCTCTCTCTCCCCCATATGGGTGATAATCCTTCCCAAGTGAAATTTCTTTCACTGCTTTTATGGGGAAGCACAGATTGTCACGTCATCACCATGGCCCTCCATCACCAAGTTGCTGCAACACCAAGTTGTTTTTGTATTAGAACATAACCTTGTTCAAACTGATATGAACCAGTATTGTTATACCTGGTAACAGTTGATACCAACCACATGAGATACGAGTATGTTGCTTGTTGCATGTGAATGCATTTAAGCAACAAAATTATGTTCTTAGAGCTGTACAGTGTGCAGAAAGCAGACGAGGCAAAGCTTGTAATATGACTGAAACAATTCTTACCATCAACAAGCGTTTCTTTTTGAAGGCACCAAGAACAGCCATAGTATCCGTTGTATTGCTTAGCATTCAGCAGTGAAGCGCGAGCTGGCGAGTCAACACAAAAGCACAACACATTCACTGTTGACTGCACAACTTTGCTGGCAAATGACCACGTGAAGCTGCCCATAGTGTGGAATTTCTCAACAAATGTCTTCAAGTAGAGGCGAGTAGGTGGGTGACCTTTGGCAAACCAAATGACGCCGATGAGGATGTTCTTCCAACGATAGGGAAGAGGGAGCTCATTGAGCGCTACTTGAATTGGCCAGACTGACCCTTTGCTCGACTTAAATACTGGCGATCCATCGCTGTTAGCGGTAACAGTCAGGTCACTCCAATTCATGTTCCTTTCATGGCGGACCTTTCTGTACAGTTGGCCATCTGTGACATCCTTATAAGCTCCCTGATGAGTTTCAGCTGTCAGTTTCTGGAGGTTTGCGCCAACTATATCCCCAAACTTCTTTAAGAGACACTGTAGCTGATGCTTCAGGTCGACAGTTATGAAAAAGCTTCCTTTTTTTCACCAGCTGTGCCATAGTCATTGTGGCTGCACAATTAGTGCAGTGCTGGAAATCTAGGCCGCAGCTTGATGTCAGGCACTCACACGTTGGGCAGTATGTATGGACTTCCACCATCCTTGATTTGTGCAAATCCCATAACTTCCTAAAGCCATATTTTGTCGATGGGAAGACGTTCTGGCCAAGAAATGCATTCAACAGCTTCAACAAGCTGTCCACTTGTGTCCAAGGAAGGCCAGCAGCAACAACAAATGTTAATAATGTTAATACAAGCAGCATCGCCTGCAGGTGGGTAGTGTTCTGTGTGGAAGTCTCGACTCAGAGTTCACTCTGATAAATTCCGACAAGTATTCATCGGGGTCCTCTAGCACATGGTTGTCAAGCCCATTGGTGTCCTCATCAAGCCTTGGCAGTTGTGCATCAGAAATGCTGTCATCAAGATGCAGGGTTGAAGGCTCATCATCCAAGTTGGGATGACTTGTAGAGGCGTTGTCATGCACCTCATCTTCAGCTTGCTACAAACAACAATGGAAAGGCTACATCAGCAACAGAAGAAAAAAACATCAGTATCGAAGTGAATGACTGCAACCTGTTCATGTATACCCCGAGTTGGTATCATTCCGCATGAACATCATTCCGATTCCCTTCACATTTTAATATTTTCATCACAGGTCTATGTTTTTTTCTTTATAATGATCCATAAGAGATAGTATACATGGACCACCATGTGACATTGACCTACAATCACTAAATAATTTATAATCGAATTTCGTATCTCACCTGTTTCAGCTTCAACAGTCAAGTAATGGCTACAACGTGAAAGGTCAGTATAAGTCAGGTGAGACACAAATAAAAAGTGCAGCATAATCACTGCTTCATAATTTTAATTCACTGTGATGCTAAATACAGCTTGCCGCAAGAGCTGGGATGGCAATGGGTTCGGTGCATGGTTCATGGGAGTTGTGGCGTCCTAAAGCGACCCCGGCTATGAGGGATCCCAAAGTGGAGGGCTCAGGATAATTTCACCCACACCTGGGGTTCTCGAATGTGTATTGACATCGCGGAACACATGAGACTCTAGCATTTCACCTCATTGAAATGTGATCATAGTGGCTGGGACTGAACCCCCGCTTTTCAAGTCAACAGTCGAGAACCATAACAACTGAGCCACCACAGCAGCAGAATCGCAATGAGTGAAGCAGCAGCGATTATATTGCAGCTGTCTTCATGCCTCATGTGACCTATAGTGACCTGACATCGTAGCCATCACACTGCTTTTGTAACAGAAGCCGAATCAGGTGAGAGATGAAATTTGATTATTATTTGGCAGCTGTAGCCAGATACCTCATGGTGTTCCATGTATAGTAATGTCTAACGCACCATTACAAACAAGAAAACATAGGCAACCAAAATTTGGTATCTACACTCCTTTAAATTTTATATGGGAAAGTGTTAAAAAGGTAGGACCAAGAGTGAAAGTGCGACAAGCCGCCTTACAGTTCAGCATGGCCAGTTCGTTGAGTATGATTTCACAACAGTCACACAAGGCAGACAACAACAAGAGACGCTAATATTTTTAAAAAGAGAGTTGCTCAACAGCGGCATGAACCCATGCATAGAACAAGCATTAGCACAACTGAGTGGGCAGGAAACATAGGCAAATAAAATAATACATTTTCTCATAATACCGCATCTGCCTGGTTCACAGGCAGCTAACATTAAACTATCAAAAGGGCACACAAGAAACCAAACGGGCTCAACTGCCAAGCACCTAAACACATAGTCACCACAGCAAGTCTACGTGCACATATCTATGTGGCTTCGCTTGAATTCAAGAATTGCCTCTGAACACCTCAACATTTACACGAAAATTTAGATTCATTCTGGGGCAAAGGGCAGTAGGGTAGTACATCAGTGTGTGTGTGTGTGTGTAAGGGGGGGGGGGGAGGGCAAACCACTTAAACTGTGTACTGCTTGGAGATTTTTTTTTCTTCGGAAAATTGGGATAAGCAAAGTTTTCTTATGCAAAATTTCAGGCTTGTGGAGGGGGATAGATTGTCCCCCTTCAATGGGTGAGGTGCGTTTCCAGAGTCAGCGCAGAGGCTCATCGAAAAGTCGTCTGCTACAGCTACTTCCGGTTCCAAATTTCTCCCCCTGCTCGCTTGCTTCACGGCAGTCGCTGTGTTAATTCGCTTCTAACACTAATTTATTTCCACTGCAACACCGCTGATTGTATTGCATCATCGCAAGACCAACCAGACGTCGGCTCTGTCCTGCTTCGTAGCGTGTACTCGCATGAAGTACAACCACAATAATGTAAATGGTAGGATGCTTTCTATGCGTACGCAGTGGGACGTGTTGAGACGCGCTGCGCGCACAGTTGCATGTATGTGCTAGCCCACTGGCAGCTTTTACACGCTTTGAGGCAAATACATCAATCGTTTGCTAAACTGTGCAAGCTCAGCCTTCGTTGCCTTCGTGATGCAGCAAAAAAAAAAACAAATATATAACGACCAACGCGTTAAACTATTTCGCGCACACAGCCGACTGCCGTGCATACACTCGAGAAAACACTCGTACCTTTCGTAATTGTCATTTTCTGCGCTCAGGACGCGTTCATACACAGCACGCGCTGATCTTACGGTGCAATACGCAATGTCGCAGCACAAATAGATTAGCGAATGAACGATGCACGAATACAGGGCATTTGCTATGCAGAAGGCAGTGCATGGGAGAAATTTGTAACCGGAAAAAGCTGGCAGACGATTCTTCCATGGTTGTTTGCATTCACTTCGGAAACACGCCTCACCTATTCACCACTGCCTGTTAAATCCGCCCCCATCCCTCAAATATGCACTCGCCTCGATTCGGTGCGGGCCCCACGACACGCTAGAAACAGGCTTACTTGCCTCTGCTCATCGATTTTTTTTTTTCGTAGAAGCCCAAGGTACAGCCCAAGGAGTACGGGGAGAAATTGGGGGGTAGCGGGCGTATTTGGAAACGTGCCATGCGCAACGGCTCACCTGTGAAACTTCATTCGACGGTTCCCTTTGCCGCTGGCTCCACACGGTTTGCCGCGGAACTTTCGCTGACGACGCACCGGGCTCAAAATAAGCAAGTTACCGTTTTTTAGGAGGCATGCTGCGATAAAGTGCACGGCCTGCTGGTAAAAGAAAGCCTTCGAACCGAGTACCAAAAAGGCGATACAGATTAACAGACGCACTCAACGAAGGCGAGGCACGAAGGAGCGCACCATGGAAAAATAGACTGCGCTATTGGCACGCGGTCTCGGCCTCCACAGTTACGTAACCATCACGCCGCCGCTTTGCACCACTGAACTCTCAAAACAATACCTTTTTTTTCATTAATACAAGCGTAAATGACCGTTTTTCACAGTTCTTCTTTCTTCGCGGTAGATACTGTAGATCTGTGAGCAGGGAAATGTTTTGTCATGCTGTTTCGGTTTCGGTTTTTAACAGCCGAACGATGACTGTACCGTCAAAGTGGCTTATAGGTCAAGAAGCGCGAGACATGAAAAAACTACAATATAATCTCTGCTTCTACATTCGTTGTCATTCCGATTCTTGAAGCAGACTGCATTGTAGCGAAGTAAAACGACTAATCAACGTATCGCAGTTTTTTCATGTCTCCCGTGACCTGTGAACCATAAGCACGGTAAACTGACACAAACAGCACATGCACAGAATAGCAACAGTTATCAGTATCAGTAAGCGCGATATCTGCACTATGAAGGACCAGCTTTAGGCACCGCTCTTGCCTTGTTAGCTATAAGCACACGTTGGCGTCACAGCCATTGCTATAGGCTGTTGAAACCGAAATAGCACGAGAAAGAAATTTGATTATAATTATTTAGCGCTCGTAAGAGAACACCACGGAATAATCCATGTACAGCAATGTCTTGCGCATCATTACAATCAAGACATTACACACCCAATTAGATGCATATACCACTGTAACCACCACAGCGGCTTTCCTTTAATTGTAATCAGAGATGTCAATCCCTTTTGCTTCCGCGACCAGTACCATTTATTTTGGCTTCCTTTACTGAGATCTTTGTTTCAGTTGCTGTTAACTGGTAAAAGTGAAGAAATATCATCGGCAGTAAAATTAAGCGGCCACAGAAAGATACACCATTTGAGGGGCCTGTAATTTACGAGCGAGGGCTCATTTCACATGCGTATACTTCTTGGATATTTTTCGCCGAAAAAGTGGAGTTCGGCATGGCCTTCCTACGTAATTTTTTTTTATTGGCGGGGGTTAGAGAGCGCCATATTTCTACATATTTCTACCTCCTTGCTTAAATCATGCCTGAGTTTCTGGGTTTGTCATACGTACGGTTTATTATTCTTAGCTGTTCACATAAAATGATCGCGAAGCTTTTTTTTTTTACCAAAGAAGCTTTTCTCAGTCTAACTGGATTATTTTGACCACATTTTGAGTTGCATAATGCGCGCAGTTCCTTTTTATGAGATTTCTATAGCTTCGAATGTGACAGAATGTGATACATTCTGGTTCATTGCAGCCTATATACTGCTATAATTACTCGATGGTGTGAAGCTGGCAGTGAATTTTTTGCAGTGCCCTACACAGCTGCCTATAAATATGGTCGACGTGTTCATTCTGCGACCACTATTCTCAATATTCGCGCTGGACGTGGCGCTTTGGGCTGCCTGGGATTGAGATTCCGTTATTAGCGTGATTATTTATCTGGAAATCATGCCCATCCACCTGGAAACCGGTCGATTCCAACTAGAATCGCATGTATATCCAGCTGCAAAATGCCATTCACCGGAAATCATGTACATCTGGCATTATTTTTTCTGAAAAATTTACACTTCCAGTTCACCCCATCTCCAACTCTCCCAGTGCCAGGGAGAAAATGTCACTCCAGGAAGAAATTCAACCGAAAAAGTGCTTTTCAAGCTGGAATGGGCGCCCGAGACGAAAGTCCGCCCTGTCTCCATTTTCATCACGAAACACCAGCCGGCAAAGAAGCAATCGCCGAATAAGTGACCAATACATTAAATAGCTTATTTTGCGGTTTGATTTCACCCGAAATCGTGAAGCGGACATACGGGGCGTTGGTGGCCGACAGGAGCGTGTGAAGAGCTTCTGTCCAAGGTAGACCTTGTTATGTCTTTCTAGACATTTCCAGATAATGAAGGGAAATGGTGAAGATAATGTCTTACAGTACCTGTTAACCTAAGATCACAGAAAGAATTAGAGCGAACATATCGTAATATGCTGTTTTGTGCGCGGATAGAAGTCTTACGGAATTCTTTGCGTATCTGACGAGATACAGCGCCACCCCTAGCAACCTAAATAATGAGCTATCCAGCAAGCCTAGGCGACGTGGGCGCATCGAGGAGGCTCGCGCGTGGATCTCCGTCGTTTGTTTTGGCAGCGTTAATCTCAAGTGGGGCTGCCCGGACAAATCAATGGAGTATTACTATAGTGCCTAGAATATATTCTAGGCACTATAGTATTACGTCTATGTGAAATTCTTGGAAGACAATGTAAAGAAAATCGCGAAATCTCGTCATGTGAAAGGGATCCGCCCGGCCGATGTGGACGATTTTAGCGCCGGGGAAATTTACAGCGTATTTTGGGAAGGCGACGAAAGAACCAGTGGAGGGTATTACGACGCCAAAGTACTCCGCATGTCAGGTAAGCAGAACTGTCCTGAAGACCCTGATGAAAGTTTTTTTTTTTATCCCTGTGCCATGAACCATTGCTGCAAAACATGTCGGCAGGCATATGCCGCCTCTCTGCTCACATGGGTTTGCTCGGGGCACACGATTCAAAACAAAGGGTGCCCTTTCATGTCCTGTGTCAGCGCTGTTTTCTCTTTCATGTTGTCGAATCTGCACCGACTAGCCCAACCACACGTTGTGTGCGTTGTTTCTCGAACATTTTTCGCCCTCTTTCACTTTCTTTTTATCGCTTGTGCGCTCCAAGTGTACTGCATGTTCGATGTACCGAAATCCCGTGCCCATTAATTTGCCGTGGTTTCGGGGAGACGGCAGAATGGTTAGACCTGTTTTATTTTTAATTCTGTGTGTTTACATACACTGTATAGCTTTGCAGTATTTGCCTATCTGGTGTTGCAGTATTATGAAATACACTGCACAGCAATGTCAGCTATTTATATGCTGCATTCCTTGCACTCATGTTGTCTTCTCATCTTTTCCGTGCTTTTAAAAATGTTAGCTGATCAGTACCACCAGGCTGAACATTAATTATGTGGATGCTTGAGAAAAACACTGCAGCGTGCGAGTGTAATTATGTGGACACTGTACACTTGGTGAAAACACAAGCATACGAGTGCGAGCACTGAGATGCATGTATCAGCATGAGTGTTGTGTGGCCTGGTCGTTACTACGAGAAACAAGTGTTCATTCAAATTTATTTCAAATTTATTTCAACAAATTTATTTCAGAGTCCAAAGAAGACATGGACTTGTTCTTAGCAGATCAGGCACAGCGTGCAAAACTGAAGCGGCAGGGGCCACCAGAAAATGTGCGTGTTGGAAACTGCATGTTCCGTTCAGGAATTGTCATGTTGGTAGTATGTATACATGGGTTTCATGAGATGTCATGGGTGCCACAATACAGAGTCTAACGGAGAGCTTCTGCAGTGCAGATTGGGACAGGTAATGAAAAATGGAATGGAAAGTTGGGCGAGTTGGTATACGTTCATTTTGGGTGGAAAAAACAGCGCGAAAGGGACGGAAGACAAAGATGAAGGAAACCACACGGACGAGCGCTCGTCCGTGTGGTTTCCTTCATCTTTGTCTTCCGTCCCTTTCGCGCTGTTTTTTCCACCCACAATGAAAAATGGATTAGAAAAATTTGCAGGTTTCTGGTATGCATCTAATCTCAAACATGGCAACAGCTATGATTTCGGTGCAACCCATGTATAAGCAATTTTCTTTGATGCCACTGCTGGGCCCTTTGCTATCTCCCTGGTCATTCTGAATATGTTTACTCCTTTTGTATATTTTATGGAAGTGTTGGCTAGTGTTGAATTATTGAAACGTGCGAGTCTTAGAGCAAGCAGCATGTTGCCATGCGGGCGCATGTATAATCACAGCCATGGTAAACAGAGCGTGCAGTTGTAGGAAAAGCTTATATGTGCTTATATGAGTGATGTAGTGCATTTTTCTGGCATTTGTTTAGTTCATGCATCTAAACTTGGAAATTCATATGCAAAGAATTGTATGATATAGCTGTTTGCTCTGATGTACCATTTAAGTTGCTGTTGTAAAGAGCGACCAAGTAAGAAGCAGCTTTAGCTCAGAGTCGTGAAGGACTTGACATTGACAATGCCAGCTTCAAAGTCACATCGAAGCACTGCTGAATCTTTTCAAGGAGACCTCTGGACAGGAACTTGGTGCAGGTTCTTAGGCTTAATGCAGTCATATATACAGTCATATGCACTCCTGGCATTGCTATTATTCCTAACATGTATCAGGAGCATGAACTGTCAAGCACAAAAGCTTGCCGGATCTGCAAAACTGCATTGCCGTGCCATCTGCCATCACAGAGCGTGGTGTTGAGGTTCACATGAGCCTGGATACTATGCTCTGTTATGGCAGATCACGCAGCAATGTTGTTTTGCTTCGCCTCGCCACGCATCACAGATCCTGCAAACTTTTGCGGCCAACAGTACCGTGTTATGGGTGAGGAAACGCCTAATGTACTTGTGGCAAGTGGGTGAATCTCCTTGCAATGGTCAAACAAATGCCAGTATGCTGATTATATACGAAGTGCATGATGACTTGTGCATGATACACATTTGCTGCATTTATATTGGTTATGCCTATGCTTTAATTCTAGTCAACAAAAAAGGTGAAGAAGTTGAGAATGGCTGCGAAAAGAAGTGCCAATGAGGACATTGTGGCACTCAGAGAAAGCAATGCGCTAAAAGAGGAGCTGGAAGCCCTCAAGAAAGAAAATTCGAAGCTGTGGCAGTTAAACATGAAGTTGCAGGAGCAGCTTCTGAAATGCCTCTCAACTCCAGGTTAGTCTTGTATAGCAGTATGCCTACTTCTTAATTTGGATACCGCTTGCTACAGCCTTTAAGTTATTACTTTTTTCTTGTAAGCTCCAGTGTGTTAAAAATACACAAGTGCATTATAAAAAGGACTTCTTTTTGGGAAAGCAAGTGTTAAAAATTTTGCATGTTTATTACATTCCTCATTGGTTGTAGAAATGCAGTTTTACACTAACTCCATGGCTTTAATGATCCTAACGTCTGCATCACAGTGGAAATGTGAACTTTAGCTGCATATGTTCATGTTCTTAGTGGAGCTTAGATAAATTACCTAAAAAGACCAAAAACAAAAAGATGAGAAAGTATGATGAAACAAGAAAAAATGAACTTGCTAAACGGGAAGTCTAAAACAGCAAACATTTTTGTCAACAGCTGCTGAAGTGAGCAATGTGGCTAGCATTGCACTCGTTGAGAATGCCGCTGAAGACGCCCCTCCAAGGGCGGTGACACCATTACCACAACAGTGCCACCCCATCCTGTCACAGGAAGGCCCCACGCTGCTGTCATCTGAAGTACGCAATGCGTGCTTATCAGCTGAGGAAGGTATGGAAAGTCATCAGCAGCACTCCGGAATCATGTCTATTATCTGTGCCCTGCCGCGGTGGCTCAGTGATTATGGCGCTCGGCTGCTGACCCAAAAGACGCAGGTTTGATCCCGGCCGCGGCAGCCGAATTTCGATGGAGGCAAAATGCTAGAGGCCCGTGTACTGTGCGATGTCAGTGCACGTTAAACAGCCCCAGGTGGTTGAAATTTCCGGAGCCCTTCACTGCGGCGTCCCTCATAGCCTGAGTTGCCTTGGGCCCCAGTAAACCAATAAACCATGCCCACTATCTATAATTGCCAGTGACATTGTTGCAGAGTCCTTAACCTACCGCTGGGCACATTTTTTTCAGTTCGCAGCAAGTTTATAGCCCGTTTTTCAAGCTGCAAGGATAACCTAATGACGGAACGAACAGGGAAGGGTATAGAAATGAGGAGCTCGTTACAGCATAAATAGGAAGGTAGCCAACAGTCATTGAAACCAAAGGAAGCATACGAGAATGCTGTTTTTAAATCACTATTCATGATGCTAATGGGAAATTGATCGGCACGGGCAGCAGCCATGTTGAGAAGGCTTGAAATTAACCTCAGGACAGCGCAGTGCATGTAACATTAAGAGACAGAAAGAGAGTAGTGCGGTAGTATATGGTATGGAGGACAGGTGGTGAATGGTCCATTACTACTTATGAAATAGATTCCAAAAAAAGGTAAACATTGCAGACGAGATTAGGAAATCTGTGGGCTGTAGGATGGCTGTAGCTGGCCGAATACTAAATTGGGGGTCAGTGGGTAGTGCTTTTAACCTGGTTTGGGCATAGGCAGGATGATGAAGTTCACCACCAGAAATAACTGCATTTTGCTTTTCTTTGTTATGCATTAAACGCAAGTACTAAGGGGTAGCTAGCTGTCTTGCCATAAGTATGGATAAAATTGATTCCATATTTCATGTCTGCATAACAAAAGAATAATCTAATTATTTATTTGATATGCTTCGAGGCTGAGGGTATTGATTTCAGCGTAAATTGTATGAAATATTGTTCCTACTGCACTAGTCTGAATTGTGGCTTAATCTCTACTAGGTAAATATCAAGCTTGTGTTGTGCCGTATTGCGTGCAGACATGCCGGCTTTGGAAGGAGGTGAGGCATCTGTGATGTCTTGAGAAGTACACCTTCCAGCAGTGCCTGCTGGACCGCCTGCAGCAGAACCACGACCAGTCCAGGGTGTTTGTACTCTGACAGACAGTGGAAAGGTGAAAGCACCTAAATTTCATGTCTTATGAAATGTGACTTTGAGAACTGCTTGCTGTTGCATCAGTGGGGGTAGCATGCACATATATTCATTCACCCGTGTTGAATGTTTAGCAAGTTGATACTTGTCTATACTGGCTATAGCAGCATAAATAAGACGTGGCACCAGCATTCACTTGCATCTGTAAATTTTTATTCAAGAAATACAGATTATAGAATGAAAGAAAAAAAAGAAACAGAAAAAAAGGTCACCATCCAAATCAAGCAACATTTGTCCTGCGAGAATTTACTAGACGCTCATGAAACGAATTTCATCTCAACATGTAATTGTTATATCTGCCCTTTTATTCCCTTAGGTAATCTCTGGCGTCGCAGTACAATTAACCAACTCCTATAAATACTTGGGTGTAACCTTAAGCCAAGATCTAAGCTGGAATGCGCATGTCACTAACATTCTATCATCAGCTAAGAAAACCCTTGGTTTCCTGAAACGTCATTTGCGCCATGCACCGCCAAACGTTAAGCTTCTTGCCTACAAGTCCCTCGTTCGAACAAAACTAGAATATGCATCCCCCATTTGGAGCCCTAACCAAATCTATTTGTTAACATCACTAGAATCGCTACAGAACCGAGCCACTAGATTCATTCATTCATGTTATTCATATGATATCAGCATATCATCTTTAAAAGCAGAGTTGAGCCTAACAAACCTTGCCTGTCGTCGTCGCATCGCCAGTATGTGTTTATTTCAGAAGTTTTTTTACAGCTCATTGCGTATTCCACCCTACATTAGCCCTCCAGCACGCATTTCACTCCGCCTTGGTCAGGCCCTGCAAGTTTCCCGTCCACAGACTCACACCACAACGTTTGCTGCATCATTCTTTCCTCGCTCAGCCAAACACTAGAACGGCCTTCCACACGACGTCGCTGCAACCACCTGTCCATCCTCATTTTTGAATTGTATAAGCGCCATATTTAATGAATAACATCTTTGTACACAAAATTTAATTCTATTTGTACCCACCCCTTATGTAATACCCCCTAACTGGGCGGTCTTTAAGGTAATAAAGTGAAGTGAAGTGAGGTGAACGGAGTGGATACCAAGAGAAGGCAAGCGTAGCAGGGTGCGGCAGAAAGTTAGGTGGGCGGATGAGATCAATAAGTTTGCAGGGATACGGTGGCCGCAACTGGCAAAAGGACAGGGTTAATTGGAGAGAGACACGGGAGAGGCATTTGCCCTGCAGTGGGCGTAGTCAGGCTGATGATGATGCATGTGGGTGTCTTATATTTTGGTGTATGCTTTTCAGCTGTGCACTCTTTCTTAGCATTGTCATGCGTAGTAAACAAGCTAGACGCTTTACAAAATTTGTCTATTAGGCCAGTTGGTTTAGCACACTGAATTTTGAATGCACGAGTAAGGACAGAGGAGAAGTGCTTGTCCCGTTCACTTCTGTCCTTCATCATTACCAGTGCTTTTAAAATTCAGTAAGCTATATCCATTTTATTTTGGTGGTTTAACGACAGGTATATGGGACTAGTTTTGGTCAGGCGTGAACAGTCATATGTTTATTTCTTGCGGCTCGTGCAGTTACTTTACAGGTTCAGTTTGGTCCACAAAGGTAGCCCATATAGTATTAATGATCACTAAAATTTTTCCATATGATCATGCTTAGTGCTGCTTTTAAAAAGAGCACTGGCAGCTAACACATCAATGAGATGTTAGGGGTCAGTGCAGGTTGAGCAGTAGAAGAGCCTGTGTTGCAGCCATGTGCCCCACAATGACAGCAAAAGGGGAGGCATGAGGGTGAAGCATGAGAGGCCAGCTCAGTGTTAGAAGGGTAGCTTGTCTTTGCCGCCGCGGTGGCTCAGTGGCTATGGTGCTCGGCTGCTGACCCAAAGGACGCGGGTTCGATCCCGGCCGCGGCGGCTTGAATTTCTTTGGAGGAGAAATTCTAGAGGCCCGTGTACTGTGCGATGTCAGTGCACGTTAAAGAACCCCAGGTGGTCGAAATTTCCGGAGCCCTCCACTACGGCGTCTCTCATAGCCTTAGTCGCTTTGGGACGTTAAACCCCCATAAACCAAACCAAACCGTAGCTTGTCTTTGTGTGTGGTCTTTCGCATTGCTTAGTCATCATGACATGTCTTGAGAAGGGCATCTGGTTGCTATAGAAATTTCGTGATCATTCCACTCTACAAGGGGCACCATATCATGTGAAGCACTAACAGCACGGCTTTTTTGTGTGCTGTTCTTATTTTTTTAGCATTTGTAACTGTGCGCACATACTAATTGGCTATGTCCAGCAAGGTAGAGCCATTTTTCTGAAATTATTTGCAGATAGCATTCCAAACATGAATTGAGATTAGCATTAGCCAGTTACAAGCACTGCATGCAGTTACCTTTGATACTCCACTGCTCTTAATAAGTGCCACTAAATGCCCGTCGCACTGTTAATGTCCACGCTTAAGTTCTGCAGTTATTTTAAAGTTTTAAATGATTTTGACCTTGGTGCTGTGGCAAGTGCTAACACTGAGTTTTAAGTCAGAATGCACTCGGTAAACAATGATAATTTGTACATTATGTACGTCCCTTTCAGTTCGGCATGCCATTTTTCTTTTTCCTGCAGGTACACCTGGCATATGATACTCTCATGGCGCTGCCAAAAGATTCACTGTTTGTCAAAAGAGCGGCAACCACATTGTGGTCAACAGAAGTGCTGGCTCAGCGCAGCTTCACAGGAACGCTGTCCAACAGATTCCTGGCAGAGGGTGCGGACAAGGCACCGCAGAAGCCACTGACGCCGCTGAAGGTGGAGACGATAAGGGGTAATTATTGTATTCTACTTTGGTTAGCACATGTGCATATTGTCATATTGCATTAACATATGAAAGGAGGCTATCTCGACCTTGGCAATAGCTCATGAGAAGGTAATAATTATCAAACACTATTTGACACATATTAGAATGGATCAATTCATTGCATAGCTTTTGGTTGTGCACGAGAATTCATGTGCAGTTAGCTACTTGACAGGCACAATGAGAAGCATTTGGTAGAGATAAGAACTTCCTACAGAGCTGAGCTGCTAGATGAGTGTATGACATGAGCACTCCACATCTGTGGCAACAACCAAAGAACATAACTTGTTTTGTGATGCTAAAATAGGCTGTTGTCACATGACAATGTTGCGCTGGAAAGTTAGGTTCTTAAGAGCTGCGCATTGTTAAAACCTTTAAATGTGCACTGAAGAGGAATCAGAACTCGTCTTTTTGCCACGGGAACCCGATCTACACGTTCCAAGCAATCTTAGAAGGTTTGAATTATTGCCCTGTGGGGCTGATTTCCCTCATCTAAATTGGATTAATGTCTGGCTCCCGCCTTTTTTTTTAATTCTCCGCAGTCGGGGAGGAGTCAGCCAACGCATGGAGTGCCTTGCAGGCAGTCACATGGCGGCTTTGCTTTCGTTTTTATTTTGTTTTGTTTTTACATTTCCGTGGATAAATAGATCTATTCAGAGACTACATAGCTGCAAATTAGGCCCACAGAAATAAAAATACGCGTGGACACTGCTTTCGCCAATCACTCCGTATCGCTCCGCCGATGGCGGAGCGGCAAGCCGCCACAGGACTGGTTAAAAGATTACTCGACTCCTCCCACTGTCTGCGGGGGAATTAAAAAAAAGGCGGGAACCGGGTGTTTAATTCGATTTAAACTAGGGAAACCGACTGCACAGGGAAATAATTAGCAGTTTCTAAGAACGTTCGGAACGTGTAGAACGAGTTTCATCGGTAAAAGTATGAGTTCAGATTCCTCTTTAGTGCACCTTTAAGGGGGGACCCTGGTCTTGAAAAAAAATTTTTATTAATCTAGATATAGTAATGAAATTTTCAGGCCACATGTATTTTTGTGTGCTGATTTTAGATATGTCATTTAATTTTGTGTAAAACAATTCCTTGAGCACTTGTGCAATTTTTATGCAAGTCTTTTGGAGAGAGCATATAAGAAAATTTGCTGCAGGAAACTCGCTGAAATGCATGCCATTGGGCTCTCTTGACACCAAGGAATGCAATAAGGGTAAAATTATCATCCTGGCTATCATAGAACTTGAGTTACAGGGTACTGAAGCTGCCACTTCGCAAACAGGAATACACACTTTTCTTCTCATTTCTGAAGCGACAACTTCAAAACTCTATAACTCAAGTTCTATGATAGCCAGGATGATAATTTTACCCTTATTGCATTCCTTGGTGTCAACAGAACCCAATGGCATGCATTTCAGTGAGTTTCCTGCAGCAAATTTTCTGCAAAACTTTTCCCAAAATACTTGCATAAAAATTGCACAAGTGCTCAAGGAATTGTTTTACACGAAATTAAATGGCATATCCAGAATCAGCGCACAAAACTACATGTGGCCTGGAAATTTCATAACTGTGACTTCATCAATAAAAATTTTTTTTCAAAGACCAGGGTCCCCCCTTAACGCAAACGCTGATGGTATCATTCTTATGTATCTTCCTGTCCTTTTTTGTTATTGTTTCGTCTTATTGCCTTAGCAAAGGCACTAATTATGGGATGGTTTAGCACAAACATAATCTCGGGAAATGTACGCAGTTCGACCTGTTGTACACTTCGCATACATAGTAATGCAACTGAGCCTTTACTTGGTGTTTTTTGGCTTTGTGTTCCGGACCATACCATGTATGCATGTGCTAGGGCACTGGGCACTGCCTGCATCCTTACAATTGACAAACGCTTTTTTCTGATGACCTTAGTCATTTTTCTGCTTTACACTTGGCGTGAATATTAAGGCGACATGCTCATTTTGATGATGTAGGCACTGCAAAGTGTCACAGCAGCTGTCGTGCATGCAGTATTGGCACTCATGGCCTTTGCACATGCACAAGATTTGGCAACATAGCTTTGTGCAACCTTTCTAGAGTGGAGAAAGTGATTTGTTTACATATCTGCTGAGATTTACCCAGAATCAGAACACCTTGTTGCACTATTACTCATATTAGGCAGAAGTCTTCTAGGCTTAATTCTAGGCTCATTTACAACTTTCTTTTGATGTGCTGTGTTTTAGGGTGTTTCGCTTAAATTTGCTCACCATTACTGCTGCACTGTTCTGTTGAGATTGCACATGCTTCTACACTTACTAAGAAGAGCAGAAGGAATGGCATTGTGCATCGTCAGAGCTACAGCTTTGTGCCCTAATTGTGTTACAGGTGTTGAAACATGGACGGTCTCACACCAGGATTTGGCCCTTTTCATGTGTGAATCGAATTATGTGTTCATTTTCTAACCCAATTTTCGCAGCAATGAATGACTCTGCAACATCAACATGGCCCCAAAGCCATACAATTAATTTTTACAAAGAACTAAAGCTGGATGAGGTTGTCCTCTGTGTCCCTTTGATATGATCAGGCGAATGAATTTACTTATCATGTAGCATACTGTTCTTTGTTACAACAAGCCGTGGCGTTACAAGTAGATGCGGCAGTTTTTGTAGTGCTGAGCTAATTGTCAGGCTAAGACTTACTGTATGTCCTAGAAATTGGTTCTACAACAACAATTCTGCCGAAGCCAGAATAATAACAAAGCTTGCGCTGTTTTTAACTCTTATGCATGATTTTCTTTCAGCGTTCTTCAGGCATTATGCCCGCAGTCGGGGAGTGACGGACGAAGCAGCCACGAAAGCTGAAAAAAGCATAAGACTGTGGCTATCACAGAAAACTTGCGATCTTCGCCGAAAGAGGCCCGCTGCTTCAAAGAGCTAAGCGAATCAGAATAAATTTTGTTTCTTTCTTCTTTTCTGCATGCCCTTGCAATTTCTTTTGGCAATCATACGAATTGAGTATTGGCGTATGCGTGCAAATTTTGTTTCATTTTCTTTCCCTAAACTTTCTATTGGTAGTATGTGTAAAAATTGAGTGCTGGTGTATGCATGCTGTTATGTGTATCCTAATGCACTGCATCGCTATCAAAGCACATTGAATTTGCGTTTTTCTCACGGCCACTCTGCGTACACCCAACTCTTCTCTTTGAGCCCTCCAGTGATAGTGAACAACTGCGCAAGCATTGCAGAAGCTGGTGGTTTAACTGTACTTGTGCAGTTTATATCAGCAACAGTACCAATGACAGAAGAGGGCAGCTGTCGAGCTCACACTTGCCTCCTCACGTGTGAAGTTGGCGTCTTGTGGAGCCACACCTTGCCTGCTTCACCCACGTGCGCTTCTTTTCAACCTGTTTTCTCGGTACCAGGTATGCTCATTATGCTCCACAGCGGGCGGCACATATCGTGAAACAGGCAAATTGTTCCCGAAGGCTCCAAACCCGGTCAGCACGGCACCAAATTAAATCACATCAGAAAACACCAGACCGGGCCACACCAAAAACACCAGACCGGGCCACACCAAAAACATCAGCCCGGGTCACACCAGACCCGGTAACACCAGACCCGGTAACACCAGACCGGGACACACCAGACCGGGACACACCAGACCGGGACACACCAGACCGGGTCACACCAGGCCGGGTCACACCAGAACCCGTGTCTGAATTTCCGGTCTGGTGTAAACACCAGATACGGGCTGGTGTTTTTTTCGACTGGGATATCTTTTACGGTTACGTTTCATATTGGGCCAGCAAACAGTTGTGAATGTGTAGTCTTAGCTACCGACCTACGTAAGCTGATCTAGAGCGCTTGAGGCGTCTGCTGCAGGAAAAATAAATAGAAAACGTAGCGCGGGTGCCTAATTTGGCGCCCGGCAATTGCATCTCAGTTGCTTCTATGAAACATGACGTGGATGTTAAGCGCAAGCTATCACAATCGAAGCAAATATCGTTTTGAAATGTGGCCCATTTAACGCGATAGAGTTAAAGGCCCTGTTGTCCAGAAAATCCGTTGTCGGCG
Organism: Amblyomma mixtum; assembly: GCF_055824585.1. Lineage (NCBI taxonomy): Eukaryota > Metazoa > Arthropoda > Arachnida > Ixodida > Ixodidae > Amblyomma > Amblyomma mixtum. The sequence continues at coordinate 250,646,499 of NC_143012.1, forward strand.
TTGTCGTCGTCGCCATTGTCAGGAAAAAATTACGAGCATGGCTCTGGCAGGTGGGGCCCAGAGAGCAACCTAGGAGGCAGGTGGGACACCTAGGTCACGTGACCTTGCGGTATGATCACAACCTGCCCACCAGATAGACAGCAAACTGCCTACCTTGGCACGTGGCAGTTAAATTAATGATTGGTCGCTCGGGAAAAGCAATCTTAGCGCCCAAGGCCTACCACTGGGATCAGCTGCCATCGCAGGGCGGTTGCGCATCGCCTAACCGCTGCACCAATGCGCCAGGAGTGCTATGATATATGATTGTAAGGGATATATGATTGTAAAGCACATAATGACCTTCGGTATATATGGACATTAACTCAATACCCTATCGGGTCATACCCATAAGGTGGAGCTTAAGCATCCCCTCCAATTTTTTTCTATAACTCTAACGCTCCTTTCGATGAAGGCGAAATTGTAGAGGCCTGTGCACTGTGCGATGAGAGTGCACGTTAAGGAACCCAAGGAGGTCGAAATTTCTGGAGCCTTTCACTACGGCATCTCTGATAGCCTGAGCCGCTTTGGGAGGTTTAACCCCATAAACAAAACCAAACCAGTTCTAACTCTGCAGACAAGCCTGCTCACATCTGCACGGAGGAGAAATAAGCATATTTATGGACGACTTTGTGAACATAAATCACACGCTTTTGACCGAACTTAGCGCTCGAGACTATCATCTTCAAATTCTCATGCTTTACATCTAAATCTTACAGTCTATAGCGGAAGAAATTTATTGTTCCTCTACTGTCTTTCAAAACTATCAGCGGTGGTAAACTTAAAATTAATTCATTGCTTTGAGTAGGCGAAAGAGTTTATGGTACTGCGAGCCGCCGCCAGTAAGAGCACGAGGCCAGCTGTACTGTCAAATTCTTAGCTCGTAGAGTTTCCCAACGCCCTTGCTGCGAAGCGACAAAAGCACCCCGTCGCCGTTGGTATTTGTATCACTGCGCCGGCCAGTGCAGCTCAAGAGATCACGCTCAAATACTGATCACACGCGGCGTAAGATAATCATGGCACCGCGATGAGCAAGAGCCACCTCTCCGGAAGACGTGTGTGCGGGAGCAACTGGTCTCTCTGCTCGCCATTACGTGTGCTCTGTCATTGGCGCTTTATCTTTCTACTCCTCTTCTGCAAGTTTGCCCTCATTTTCTCTCGTTCTCATTTCGCTCTCTCTCTTCCTTGCGTTGTCCCGTCTGGGAGAAAGAGGCAGAAACCATGATAGGAGTGAACATGGAGATAATAGCGACGAGTACTTGAAATGGGCGGAAGTAGCTTAGTAAAACTAGCGCTGTGAAAACTGAAAATGGGGTTGAGTCGCAACAGTTTTCTGGGGTTTCATCACACTATTACACTGAAAAAGTTAGGAGTATTTAAGGGAATTTTTTTCTTACAGTTGTTATTTTTGAGAAGATTTATTTAAGTGAATGAACGTGTTGTGAAATGGGGAATATGGGACATGTTCTTGTTCATAAAAATAGATTATTTATTGATTAGAAATTATAGCCTACAAATTCTATTTTTTTAGAGTGATTGCTAGGGCGGTGCTTTTCTGTACTGTGTTAGGAAGGGCACTTCATCGGTATCACTTGTTCCTAAATTTCACGGCCCACCCTTTTCCCCTTGTATTTTGTCCAGATCCCAGACCAAGGAAACTGTATTTTCGAAATCCCTCCAATCTTTATTGGCTCTTCAAACATAACTGAGCTGTCTGCTAGAAAGTGTATACTTGATCTTAATTTAAAGGCAGTCTGTAAATGATGTTGCTTCACCATCTTTATCTTTCTATAGGATGACAAATGTTGAAAAAAGCACAAAGTCAGGAATGCGGACAGCAGAATAAACTCATGTTAATGATGTCCTAGTCGAAGTTACAGAATAAATTTTTAACTGTGATTTACATCTATTCCAGATGGCGGATGATCGATTAGATTTCTGCTATGTATTTTATTTTAAAGTAAGCAAAACGCGTGTGGAGAGGTCATTAGGAAATTTGCTAAGATTCCCTGTGTAGGGAAAGACAGGGGCAATGTTAGAGTCCTGGTAAGGGCCGCTGGTCTTAAATTAAGGTCATAGCTGCTGTACTTACGATGATTGGTCTATAGGCGAAACTTCCTCACTGCATTCGAGAATTAACAATTTTTTGTCTTGTTAAAACCTAAGAACGGCTGTTGAGCAAATGTATTTAAAGCCGCTTAAAGGTTTCGAATAACTATTATATCACACCGCGATAAACATTCTAAACAGGCCATTATTATTCTTTTGCAGGAAAAAGGATGTGTCCAGAAGAAGGAATGGCCATGGTGCAAATGTTTGTGCTCTTGACGACGCTGTTACATCGGTTTCGCATACTTCCCGAGGAAGGCGAGGCAATCGACATTTCGCCTTTAGGCCCGTCTTTAGAACTCTCAGAGAGGAAACTGCGGTTTATTCCACGCAGAGTCCAGTGACTACAGTGAAAGAGAACACACTTCCTTGAACACCTCGTGTGCTAGCTGCTAAGTTGGTAGCTGGCTTTCCACACGACGGCCAGTTGATCTTGTAGATAGACCGATGTGAAGGAACGTAGGGGTCAGGAAGGATAAGGGGTTGACTTTGTTTAACGGGCATCGAAGTAAGCACCGGGAGAGGTTCATATAATTTTCTGGACAGTTGACTATTCGTGTAGCTACGCGATCAAAGTAACAATGTAGTAACTGGTCAAGAAAAATTTTGCTTGACCAGTGACTACATTGATGCATTAATCACAAAACCACGAAGGATAGCTTGCGCATACAAACTTATACTCTTCCAGAAGTCCGCCCATGGATTGATGCCGTTTCATGCAACATCACATTGTACGTATTACAAGACAAAAATAAACCTTGCAGGCACTTACAGTATCTCACTTGTCGGCTTCTGTCTGAGTTCTTTTTCCAGGCATGGAGCATTCAGAAAACTGAAGCCATGTGGTTTTACCACGTTTACTCTGTCTTCTTAATATTCTATGAATTTCATTATTAGCGCAGTACAACGCCGTGAATTATCTATACAAGCAACTCTTCGGCGAGGTTTTTTTGGTTTGCGCGATTTAAGCGTGGTTGGTCAATTCGATATTCTGAATAAAGGGCTGATGAGCTGTCTAGACGGCATAAATAATCCCAATGGTTAGCATACTATTTGTACTTAGAGCAAAAGACAAAAATGGCGAATAAGTGTAGGTCCGAAGCTAAACAGATATGTGTTATGCGCGATAAGAAGTAGAGGGCTTAAGGGAGTTCGCAGCAATGATTTCTTAATTTTACGCGTGCCCACGACCACGAATGGTTCTAAAAGCCTGAAGCTTTGATTTCTTACACAGAATCTTAGTATACATTGCTGGTTCTGATGGGCTGAATTTGACGTCATTCCACGCCGCACAAGCAATTTTATAACATTGGTCACATCTATTCCTCGTGAAATAATTTGCTTTGGATGATACGAAGTTCGTCATGTCTCGAGTAGGTCAAGTAGACCCGACGAAAGCTCGAGAAAGCGCATCGTCTTGAACGAATTGGTAGAAAGTATAGAAGCTGTAGAAATGTTTAGTAGCTGTCGCACGTTCTGGTATCACTTTATTTCGAGTTATAACGTCTGGATTGCACTGCTTGAGAACTTTGTTAGCCTGCGATCAATGTGACCTTTTTCATTTCTCAACTTTATCTGCCAATCGCTTAAAGCACTCGGTTAGAAACCTTTCTTAATGTGGTCTCCACATTGTGTCAATTATCTTTTGCCGAAAACGACATGAACCTCATACTCAAATCTATTTTGTAGCAGTTAACATGAATATTCTGACGCCACTAATCCACCAGTAAACGCGTATTAATTGGCTCACACTTATAATTAGCATGGCTAAGTAGCTTACACGAGCGATATGGTAGCAAAAAAGGAGTGCTGAGCAATGTGTACTATATTTTATAATTTAAAAAAGTTCCTAAAAAGAAGTTGTCTCTGGTATTATCATGAAAGGCTAGGGAAGTCAGTATCCAGCAACAAACTCAACCTCTCGCAACAAGCCGAGTCGTGTATGTATGATGAAACAAGCAGTGAGCGGCATACAAAAGCAGTAGGCGCGAGTGTTACTGGGAAAAGAAGATACCGTATTTTTTAAAGTGCTTTTCTCTTAAGAAAAACCACAATTTCCGCCGGGATATACTTCGAGGAAAGCAAGACAAATATTGTTGCATTCTATGTTTTCATGTGGAACACTCCGACCCAGCTATACAACCTGTTTCCAGGGATGTGAGCCAGAATTTTTAGATTTATGTTTTTCGAGATTTGGTTTGCTTTGGTTTGGTTATGAGTACCAAAACGACTCAGGCTATTAGGGGTGCCGTAGTGAAGAGCTCCGGAAATGTCGATCACCTGGGGTTCCTTAACCTGCACTGACATCGCACAGTACCCAGACCTCTAGAATTTCGCCTCCATCGAAATTCGGCCTCCGCGGCCTTGATCGAACTCGCGTTTTTCGGGCTATCAGCCGAGCGCCGGAACCACTGAGCCACCGCGGCGGGGCCTTTTAGCTTTAAAGATGACTTGGTAACTGTATGTTGGTCAACTAAAGCACAGTTATCTTTTTATCTATTTAAGTTGGTTAAGTTTTTACCTATTTGAATTAGGCACCTGGCTGCAATCAAAGATTTAGAGCTGCCCGATAGTGATACGGCTTTTTAGGATTTGACAATTAACCTCGGCGCTGTGGCTGGACAATTTTCGGCCGTCACGGGCGCGCTTCAAAGGTAGCGCGTCTTTGGCACACGCACTGCAGCTCCCATCAGTTCACGTCATTTTGTGGCGAGCATATTACGTCACCTTCACTCTCCCGCCTGCTCTGGAGCAGCTAGCAGTGGACAGCACCGCCCCGTGGGTGAGATAAAGAAACTCACGAGTCCGCCCGCCACAGAGTGACGTAAACTGGTGGACGCGCGCAAAAGAAACTTGATCTTTGAAATCCATCCGTGACAGCCAAAACTTGTTCAGAAACAGCGTCGAGGGTACTTTTCATATTTTTAGAAATCCAAATTAGGGATAAGGCAGCAACTACCAGCCAGATAGACATGTATAATTTGAAACGTGTGACTAACTGTAAAAGGTGAAAGTTAACTCTTTAACATTTGTTAACCGACGCATTAGTTAAGATAGTTCACCTGCTTTCTTGGGTCCACAAAGACCGGTATTACACTGGTGCGGAAGCCTTATATAAAGCTCATAAGCCGTACTCTCAAAAATTGTTGTTCACCATTGCTGAAACAGGATACGTAGCACTTATTATCGCTTCACAATATTCAATAGCTAACCGTTCATTCTTGCGTGACGGCATAAAGGGAGGTAACTATATAAGTTAGGGGGCGCCTCGACCAAAGTGAGTCAGCGAATGGTGATTGTGTCCCTGTGTGCACCACATGGCTGAAACCACTGAAACCACTGCACCACCCATTCAATCAAATTACTGATCATTCGCATTCCCTATGTTTGGTACAAAGCTGCAGATTGAGTTCGCGTGAGCTGTTACGACATAATGTGGTTTTGTTTAAAAAAAAAAAGCAACCAGAATATTTGCATCCTATGTAGGATCACATAAAGTATACAAAATCGTACCATTTCCATGTTATTTTGGAGTATTTTATCTTGTATCTTGTACTTTGCATCTTGTGGAGTAACCGCTTACTTAATAATTTTCTTTAATATAGGACACTTCATACAACTCCTGTGCTGAGCTCTGGAGTCCCTCCTTCATGAAATATACAATGTGAAACTATGGGATAAAATAAAACATTTATGATTTTTTTTCTCGATCCTCATGGCAGAATATTTCAAGGATATATGGCGTGCAGGTAAAATTATGCTTACTTGTCTGCATTAAAAAAAGGTACAAAATACTAGTATGTTTGCGATCTGTGCCTGATCACGCACTGAACAGTGTTCTTCATAAATGCGTTTCGTGCCTAATGGTACGCGTATAATTTTTCCCGTTATTCGGCATCACCCAGGAGCAAAGAACACTAATCGAGCAATTCTCATAATTCCCAACACTTGGCAATACGAGCGGGATTTGCGGGCCTCTCTGAAACACGAAAATTGTGGTTAAATTTTAACAAAGAATATTAACCTACTATCTGTCATAGATTGTACGCTGGAGCAATGAACTGGTAATTTTTTTAGTCCGTAGATAAGGACAGGACGTCATTGAAGGGCTCACTCTAATTCGAGGCCTGCTCATACGATAGCGCGATAACCGGCAGCCGCTATCTGCGACCTGATCAAAATAAAGATGATGATGATGTCCTCAGGCTTAATGGCACATACCCACGGCGGGAAATTGGCTAGGGTGCATAGATCGTAGCCATGCTTCACTTCGTTTTTCGCTACTGGCGAGCAGTGTGGACGAGAAATGCACTGTTAGCAAATAGCACCATTCCACTAAGTGTCATTGATGCTTACACAGCATCGCAGAAGCTCTCTGGCTTGCGGCAAAAGCGAAAGAAAAGGACATAACGAAGACTTGAGCTCCACCGTGGACACGTATTGAAACGCGTCATGCTTTCTTATGCTCGTTTCCCGGGGCCGATATCTCCATGTCCATAGAGAGAGGAAGAGCGCAAAAAAACGAAGATCAAGGTAAAGAAAGAGGTTTAGGGGCGCCGTTTTATGAGCTGTTCCTCTCTTTCAGTATTCGTTACTGACTCGCCCACCACTTGCTCCATTTCCGCTTAGCCTTTTTTAAGTATGAAATGATTTTAGCTCCCGTTTTCGGCGACTTTGCGGTGACGTCGAGGAAAAACCCAGAGTCATTAACCGGACACCAATTTCCTGTCATCCGGGCACTAATTTCCCGTCGTCTGGGAGCTGAAACGGGATCGACCGCACTACGAGATTTAACGAGACGAGTTCTTCGCTCTCTAAGCCCTCCTACAGGAGTGGCATACAAACCCTAAAACAACGGCTTCCGCGCCGATCCCAAGGATGGCGCCACGGTCTCGCACAAGCATGTAGAAGGCTGCCCGAAGCCGGCGGTCGAGGTGGAAGGCGTCTGAAGCGCGTTAGGGCATTTGCATTTGGAGTCAAGTCTGTCACTGTGCTGCGGCGTCAGCTCATGGCGTTTCCTCCTTTCGCAGGCGGACGGTAGCACTCGAACGCGCTGTTTATCCCCCATTCTTGCGAGGCCTGCGTCGCGTCGTGGCTGCGTACACTTCTGCATCATTCTGCATTTCAATACCGTCACCTTCGCAGGTGCTTAAGCCGAGCAATGGAGCCTGATGAAAGGAGATGTAGGAAGTGTCTTGCAGAAAGCGATCGCTTTGCGTGCTATACGCCACAGCAGAAGTCTCTTCGCCCATGCCGGCAACGCCATAAATATGCGCTTTGTGATAAGGCTGTCACAGACTGCGACTGCCTTCCTAAGGCCGCACCATTGCAGGAGATCGGTTCGAAGAGACAAGAAGAAAAACTTGCGGGAGACGGTCAGCGCTCTGCCCTGCTGAAAAAAAAAAGCGGTTGAAGGTGACGGCATGATGTGCTTAGCCACTATTTCATATCTACATCTACTCTCGACTGCGCGAGTGCCTGCAATTTTTGTTGTTTTTTTTCTCAGAGTGTTATCCGCCTCTGCACTGAGAGAGGCGGTGCTTTCACAGGGTTCAGGCAATATCTTGATCATGGTTGGTTGGTTGGTTTATGGGGTTTAACGTCCCAAAGCGACTAAGGCTATGAGAGACGCCGTAGTGGAGGGCTCCGGAAATTTCGACCACCTGGGGTTCTTTAACGTGCACTGACATCGCACAGTACACGGGCCTCTAGAATTTCTCCTCCAAAGAAATTCTAGCCGCCGCGGCCGGGATCGAACCCGCGTCTTTTGGGTCAGCAGCCGAGCACCATAACCGCTGAGCCACCGCGGCGGCTATCTTGACCTTCGTCAAAAATAGTTAAGGTGTCCACTGCGCTCGCATCTACTGATGCAGAAGTGAAGCGTGGGGCAATTTTTTGCGAGGCATTAAAAGAAGGTGTTTAGAACTTCACCTAAACTTGCAGTCCCCTAAACAGCTTCCTTCTTAGTTTGAATGGTACGGAGCCTGAAACCGAGCGAATTTTTGCCGAATATTTTACAGGTTTCCATTTTTAGTTGAGTTCTTTTCTTTTGGTTTCTGTTTTGGCTACTTGCCATCTCAGGCTGGGGAGGGGGTTAAGGTATATATAATATTCCAGGATGAATATTCTGCGACGAGAAAAATGTAGTTAGACGAACGATACAGTCACTGAATTGAACTTTGGCTTGAATATATTCCTTTTAGCACAAAGCGTAGGCGAGAGGAAGCGGAGCAGATGAAAATTTTCCACTCGACAGGAGGAACCACAGCTGTGAGACACCTGTAGTGTCACGATGCTTGTACGATCAAATGCTGTGCACTCCAGGCTCAGCCGCCACCGTAGCGAGATAATGATTCTATGTAGACCGCACTCTGCGCATCTGCAGCTGGCATGAGTATTGCGACAAATGCTTTGTATTTGAAAAGGATAGCTGTTTTCAAGCCGTTCGCTCATGTAGAATTGACCGGGAGATTTGGATGACTCGTTAAGCGGAGCAACTGTTTTCAGTGTCCCGTCTCATGGCAGGTGGTGGTGAAAACATTTATTCAGAAGGGACAGGATGTATGTTTGGATCAGCCCGTAAGGGACCGATCCTTACAAACACTAGGTGGAGGTCCCTAGTTTGGGACCCCAGTGGCGGTGGCCGCCGCCCGGGCGCGCCCGACTAAGGCTTGTTGGGCCTGTAGTCGTGGCAGCCGAGCAGGGTCGCCTCCAAGCCCTGCCGGGTTGGGTCGGGGATGACGTCCCTGTCTTATCTGATGTCTTGCTGGCCTATTTGATTGCGCGGAATTCATCTAGAGGTGGCGGTGTGTTTTGTTTAGGCAAAACGAGAAAAAAGTGCTGAATGCAAAATTAAAATATGCGTAATTCATCCTTTCACGGCTAAAGAACTGACTGGAATAGCTCCAAACCTTCCGCTCGTCAGATAGGAAAGTGAAAAACAAATGAAAAAAAAAAGTTTGCTTCTTACGACTACAACGCACTTAGCTTTTTCTTGAAAAGATAGCGGCCTAGGCTCAATGCCTTCTAACACTACTTCTCTGTGCATTGAGATCATGAAGGCTACGTGTTGTTGGATATGCAAGACTAAGAGATCTCTATGTTCAGTGCGCGACGTTGGCGATGATGACTGCAATGCGGCACTTTTTTGTGAGACTTTGGCGAAAAGCAGATATAGTAGCGAACAATAAACCTAGGATACTATGCAAGCTGGTTTGCGACAAACCATTCGGCAAAAGTTGATCGTGTAACGACAGGAAAAGGTCTTCTGTAGAGATAGGGGCAGCCAATTTGGCAAGCCGCTAGACGTTCATTTAGTATAATAGCTTGAAAACACGCGTTAAATCTGCTAATAGGGATACGGTGCCTTGTGAGAAAATCTTGGGCCTTGCTGGAAATTCTATCCCGGCTATATATACTGTTACGTGGCGGCCAGCCGAAGAATGAGACGTGGTGAACGATGGCTATGAGATGATTTAATGGCCGCTGGCCTAGCGCGGGCGCTCCGTCCCGCGCCACTGCCAGCTTCGTCTTCGTCACAATACTCTCTCTCTCTCTCTCTCTCTCTCTCTCTATATATATATATATATATATATATATTAAGACATTAAAATGTGCTCGAATGGGCGTGGTGGCGGCGTTTCCATCCTCTTAATTTTTTAGTATGTTTTTGTTTTGCTGTGAGTTAGCTTCCAACCCTCTTTGGGGCAAGAAAGCACAGTAATGACACGAACAGTGTGCTTTTTTGTGCACAGTATGAAACATTTTAAAACTGTTTCGCTGCAGATAGAGGGCATTGAGGGCGACTCTAGTGTATGTGAATATCAAAAAATTTGAAAGGGCAATTGCGTTTCACCGCCAGCCATAGATCTATAGTTATTACACACATATTTAACGTGCCCTTAGGTTTGTAATATGCACTCACATTGGTAATATTTTGTCTTCCTCTTACTTGGATTTGTGCCCCAAATTGAGTAAAAGGTAACGCCTGCGTGGGTTAATGATACCTAAAGACACGTTTTCACAAGCCTATTTCACAGAGACGAAAGACGCTTGTTCGATCCCGGCCACGGCGGTCGAATGTCGATGAAGGCGAAATTCTAGGGGCGCGTTTGCTTGGCGATGTCAGTCAATGTTGAAGAACCCCGGGTGGTCGAAATTTACGGATCCCTCCAATACGACGTCCCTCAAAGCCTGAGTTGTTTCGGGACGTTAAACACCCATGACCATAAACCGTATTTCACAGAAAAGCAGCAGTGTGTATATTTTCAAAAAAAAAAAGATATAACGGTTATTAAGACTCGAGAAAAATCCAGTTATAGCAGTTATCTATACTTCTAGTGTACTGCTTCCTTTTGCGTTTCCAAGATGCAAGAATTGTTATAAAAATACATTAGATTTGCCGAATGAAGAGCGAGATGAAAAGGTTCTTATGAATATTGTGGCTAGACTGCTAAATGCTAATGCCATCTTATTTAAAATCAGCGCAGGCAGTTTCTCTTCTCTCTCAGAACATCTGCTCTGCATATAGCAGCGCGAATGAACTGATGACGCCAGTCGCGATATTCTAGTTCCAAGAGAACAGGGGCACACTATTTGCATGAGTAAACAGGGAGCCACGAACAGTCGTTGCAGTTTCCTGCCCATCCATGTTTAGGTACAATATTTAGCATCATGTTTAAGTATAAAAAATGAGCCATAGCTCCAGGCGCTCGTACGTGGCCCAGCAGGTTGAAGAAGAGGAATGAAAACGCGCAGCGAGCAAGCGACGATTAGGCTTGCACTCTGACCTGCAGTGACATCTTTACCTTTTGTACAGGAAGAGCTGGCTTCCTGACGCCCCTAATAGGGGCTATTTCGGCTACGTTCCACGATCTGAGAATTAAGTGCTTGCGCTCATAAGGCAGCGCCTCTACCCCACGACTGGCAACTTCTGAAAAGTCTCAACTTGTCTACAGTCCGAATTGATCGAAGGAAGCCCATCGCAGGTTACTAAGAAATACAGCTGTATTTTCCTGTAAGCGTGCACCGGTGGTGATGTTTGCAATGCAGTACTCATCGTCATCATCCTGAGCAATGCAATGTGACAGAAGCCAACAGCCACAGAAACCAAAGGGCACAGGGGATTTTTTTTAAATTAATTTATTTATTTTGTGGTGTTGATCAATTTAGAATATTACTGAATATGTTATCGCTTAAAGATAATTGATTAGAAAAGCAGAAGAAAAAACAACCACATGCCGCCGGTGGGATCCGAACCCACGACCTCCGAATTACGCGTCCGGTGCTCTACCTCTGAGCTACGGCGACGGCTGTCAATTCTTCTGCTTTCGGGGGTATTTATGTTTTACAAGTAACCTAACCTTGAGAGTGTTCATCAGCGCCACCCACGTTCATAAGCGGTGGACGTAGAACGTCCTGAGTTACCGCAGGTGTGACGTAGAACGTCATCGAACGGAGGGGGTGGAAGCTGCGTGATAACCCTCTTATGCTTCCTATGGCGTCAAGGCTGCAAGAATCGAGGCCCTCGCTAAGCAATTAAGCAAACAAGGGAAGGGTAATGAGGGGCTCGTTATAAATATGACAGAAGCCAACAGCCACAGAAACCAAAGGCACAGGGGATTTTTTTTTAATTAATTTATTTATTTTGTGGTGTTGATCAATTTAGAATATTACTGAATATGTTATCGCTTAAAGATAATTGATTAGAAAAGCAGAAGAAAAAACAACCACATGCCGCCGGTGGGATCCGAACCCACGACCTCCGAATTACGCGTCCGGTGCTCTACCTCTGAGCTACGGCGACGGCTGTCAATTCTTCTGCTTTCGGGGGTATTTATGTTTTACAAGTAACCTGCAATGCAATGTTACTTATTCAGATTTTTAGTTCAGCGTATTTTAATTAAAGAAATTCCTCTCCGACTGATTTGTATTCGTCGTGTGCCATCTCCTCTGAGGATATCTCAAGGAATTTTCAAATGCTGTCTTCTCAACAGGCACTTGTCTTGTATACCTTTATCTTCTCTCAAAACACTACTGTTTCCATGACATGGAATCAGCGATCTTTTCTGTGCATTCGACGTTTCGCCCATTTGCACGGGGGTGCTTAGGTAAGGCTGATATTTCAAAATGCAATGCCCAGTGGGCACAATGGGGGCACTTGGAGCTGTGTCTGCTGCCAAGATATCCACATCTTCCCACCCCCTGCGGGATATATGTGGGCTGGCCTATATCGGGCTTCCCCTCTAGAACACCAATCGGACGTGCCAATTTTGGAGGGCCTAATTGATAACGAAGCGTACCTTACGTCATCAGGGGGGACCCATATCTCACTAAAATATGACCGATGGGGAGCCGGGTGGGCTGCCCGTATCGGGTAATGCGGGCTGAATGTGGGCAGCCCCACTTGGGCTACCTGCATCGATTCCAAATGGAACCGATCGGGGTGTTTGTGGTCAACCACTGGGGCCGATGAGGGACCGCATTAGTCCCACCGGGGCTCACATGGGCGGCCTACAATGGAGCAACAGGGGGCCCTCTCTACACAGCACACTTGGTGCTACATAGGATGGCCTGAATAGATGTGATGGTTGCGTGGGAATCTCTATAGTTGGGCGATGCTGAGCAATGAATAAAATATTTAGGGAAGGTATGCTCTTCACCCTTCAGAACAGCCCTTCAAGACACAATGGTGCCGATTCTGAAACGACTACGTTGAATGCCTCCGGAAGCATTGTCATTCAGCGCACCCTCATAAAGAAAGCTACAAAGAGTAAGGCATCATAGAAAGGTCCTAATTTGCAAGCCTTATGGTCAACAGTGGTACCGATGCGTGTATGTGCGCGCGGGAGGGAGGGAGCATATCTGTGCACGGTTGCATGGCTTCAAGGGAATCTCGGAAAGACAGGTTTCAGGTAAATGTGTTGTTTTCGATTGTATGCGAAGTTCATTATTTAAATTCAGGAACACGTGTGTCATCGTACCGAAAATACCAACAAAAAATTTCGTGCCGTGGAAGGTTATACACGAGAATGGTAAACTGGTTGAAAAAAAACTGTCCCATACACATTCAATTTACGGTGGGTAGATAGTATATGACCAGTAAAATGACCAACAAATGAGCTATCAAGCATAGAGATGAAAGGAAAAGTGCTGCTCGTTATAGCACACATGACGGAAGTCAACAACCACCAGAACAAAGGAGCATAGTGGATGTCTTTTTTGTAATATTGTTGCGTGGCGCCCAGGCGAATAATGAGGCGTGATGAACGATGGAAGAGAGATGATTTAATGGCCGCTGGCCTAGCGCGAGTGCTTCGTCCCGCGCCACTGCCAGCTTCGTCTTCTTCGTAACATTACCCGGGGCCACCGAACGATCGTCCCGATTGTAAATAGAAGACATCGATGAAGGGATGGGCGATACGGTGATGGGCTTGCAGGTTAGAAAAGAGGTGGCAAGGTGGTGAAGTGCTGGCCGCCACAGTGGATGAGATGATAGGCCAATGAATCCCGGTCCACGAAGCATCCGGGCCGTAGCGTGCGAGGAGTTGACGGCCGGGGTCCTTGCACGTCCCGAAAGGCAGGGGCAGGGGGGCGGTGTCCTTGTGTGTGGGCAGGTTGTTGGGTCGGTCGGGTCATTCTGGTCGGGGCAACGTCGTCGGTTCGTCGTGTCTAGTGGTCGAGGCGGGGGACGGGGCTGGGGTGAGCGGCGAGGTCGGTTCAGGTCGGACGGGCTGGGGCACGACAGGGCGGGGCGGACCAGGTACTCACGGCCGACTTCCACGGCAGGCCCAGGACGCCGAAGCTCCTGGACCAGGAGGGGATGAAGGGACCCCCGAACCTCACACCAAATGTTGCGTGGCGGCCAGCCGAAGAATGAGGCGCGATGAACGATGGACAAGAGATGATTTCATGGCCGCTGGCCTAGCGCGAGCGCTCCGTCCCGCGCCACTGCCAGCTTCGTCTTCTTCGCAACCATATGTATTTTTTCATCAATGGGAGATGAATAAGAGCATAGGAGAAAAATAACCACATGCCGCCGGTGGGATCTGAACCTATGAATTTCACGTCCGATGCTCTACCAACTGAGCTACGGCGACGGCTGTCTGATCTGCTGCTTTCGGGGGCATTTATGTGTAGTGTAAACATCAGGTGTGACACCCTTGATGACATAGGTAGCATAAGAGGGTTCCAGCAAAGCTCCTGCCCTCACTGCTGGACCACGCTGCGGCACGGCAGTCGTGGTAATACAGGACGTCCTACGTCCGCCGCTATAGAAGAGGGCGGCTCTGGTGAACACTCTCTAGGTTCGCTCATCGTTCACATAAATGCCTAGCTTAATTTAAAGCCGACAAAAAACTTTAAAGGTAATGGGCTGAAACAATCTACAGCAATCTAGAACAACATACGAGTAGCAGCCCTGGAGCACAAATATTCCACTTAGGTCTGATCGCTTCAACCTTGACGAACAATGTTATAAGCGGATGCTGGCGGCTTTTAGCAGAAGGAAACAAGCATTACGAAGCTTACCACCATTACATTGGTGTGAAAGAGCTGGAAAGTTTGTGAAGCGCTACTTTCTCGCCCTTGAATGGCAAATGTAACTGCAATCTTTTTTCTTTCCACCACATTAACAATATCTCTTTTTACACGCTGGGGGCTAGTTGGTGCATGATTTGGTTAAAAGATAAAGAGCAGAAAAGAGAGCACACAAGAGAGAGAGAGAGTCAGAGAACAGAGAAAGAGAGCGCATTTTCTTGTTCGTCTTCCTTGTGTTCTATGTTTTTTGCGCGTCGGCCTTTCATGAAACGATATCTCTTCTTGTTCGCAGAAGTAATGAATGCTTTACACTGATCACGCCAGTTCAACGTGTAAATGTAATACAGATGCATTCACCAATTTCCTGCAGACACATACAGCTTCATACTTTCGCAGTTTCTAGAAATAATTCTTATTATTTACCCACCATAAGCCAGAACTCAAAACAATCCTACAATGTAAACACAGCACACGCTACTCAGGTGCAACAGCATCAAGATGGTGTCCTGCATTTACACATTTTAGAACAAAAGGAAAACTCTAAAGAGTTTCCATACCTCATCTTTACACGCATGTCGTTCGAAGCACCACCTTTAGCTCCTACACCACAACCAGTTCTGCTATTTACCACGGGCTTAGTATTTTGCCTTTCGTTTGTTAACTGCAACAAAATTATTTTTACTTATTGTTTGCGTCGGACATGATAGCATAACCATCACCATCTTTTGATTGTCGTACTTGTGCCACGTCAATAATAATAGAATTTTTCACATAATCTCCTATTTCCGAAAACAAAACTAGTTACGGCAAAAAATTCACTTTATTTTCTGCCATAAACGTGTTAAATTTGGCTTTTGACATTCTTAAAAGCACCTCTTTTAAAGCAAGCAATGTACAGAAGCTAGAAATGTGTGTTTGTAAATTTTGTATTTATTGGCATTTCATTGGGCCTTCTATATTACGTGTGCTGGTTTTTGATTGTCGGCTTGCATATACCAATGTCCTCCTTTTTACCTGGCACCTTAGATTTCTTTCTCTTTACACTCAATATAATTCATTCAGCAGTCTCGATCCCGGCCGCGGCGGTGGCAGTTTGATGGAGGCGAAATTGTATAGGCCCGTGCACTGTGCGATGTCCGTGCATTTTGAGGAACCCCAGGTGGATAAAATTTCCGGAGCTCTTCGATACTGTGTTCCTCATAGCCTGAGCCGCTTTGGGGCGTTAAATGCCCATAAACCAAACCAAAGACAGAAGCATAACTCCTTAGAGGAGTGAAGAAGGCGAAACGTTTAGTGGGAAACAAAAAAAATGAAATATTGAAAAGTAATAAAAATATTTGTCTAGGGAACAAAATATCTCATCACGATTATTCTATGCATCGACAGAGTTTCCGAATTTCGTGAAGGTCAACAAGGTTTGAAAGTATTTCCTCAAAAACATGTGCGGCCGAAGTTTAAATAAAGAAAAGTCGTTAGTTTTGGAAATTAGTTGACTTGGACACCGAACCTGATAGGAGTATTGTGACTGCAATACCACAATTGCTGAATAGAATCTGCGGACCACACGCAGTTAAATGGATTTTTTTTGCTTAATGCAGTACCGAGAGCTTCCGACTAGACATATTTGTTTTAAAAATCTCATCATAACGTCATGCTTCCAACACGCATGCGAATACCATGATGTTTGTTGTTTGTCCTCTTCGGTCCCGAATTGTGATCCTGTAGGAGGATATCTTTCAAAATTAAAAACTTTGTTGACATCACGGCATCACGCCTAGACAGCACATAAACATTCGATTCGCCATGATGAATAATTTCGTAGTTGCTCATATGTCCTGATATTGCCGCGTCATGACTCTGAATCATTTTAACGATATCAGTAATACTTATCCTCACTCATTTCTGGTAGAAGATGTCATTGTATAAACAGCGGGGGCTATTTTATGGGTTTTGAATAGACCCGTGCGCTCAAGACAAGCGGACAGATAGACATTCGTTCCCGAACTACATCGCCGCTTACGTGAAACGTGGAGGTGCCCTTCATAAATTAGTTCTCTGCGTTGATTTCGCATGCTTCGCTTCAAATAGCTGGTCTTGGCTTATCTCGAAAGTTTAGAGGTATAAGCTCCATCCATTTATGACACAGCATATCCGAGCAGTAACAGGAACCGACTGAAAACAAGATGCGTACAGATGCGTATGCATCTGTACGCATCTGTACGCCCTGCCTGAAAGGGTTATGGCCAATCTTTTACCAGGCTTTTGTCGCTGACTGCTTCTGGGGTGCTTTCTGATGCTTTCTGGCGTCTTAATTTCGAAGGATATTATTCGCCTGACTTGTTTTTCAACAAGAATGAAGCTCGTGAGTAATAATTGTCACCTGACGCACATAATGGTTCTGCTGGTGAGTGCTTAGCGCAGAGGGAGGGGTTATAAGTATGTACAGACGGGGAAAAAAGTCTCTGGACTACTTGTTCCTGAAACGAAGCCGATAGCTCTACTATTAGCCATTGGATGGAGACCACACTTGTGGAGATGCAAAAACAAAATTTTGACTCTGACCTCCATAGGTGCGCTTTTGAGCCGTCGGCAAATAGCAGAGCAATCAGCTTCGTTTGAGGGACACGTGGTCCAGAGACGTTTGTCCCAGACTGTACATGCGATGAAATTCGTGTAAACTGTAATCTTGAAGTGCTACACGGTGTTAAACATAGAAACTTTAAACCCCACATGACTCATTAAACACATTGCCGATGCGAATAAAAACTTAGTGCTTTCATTCGCATGACAGTCAAGGTGAACATATGTGGCACAGAGCCGCTGTAGGCGAAAAACACGCCTGCGCATATTCCATACCCCACACACCAGCTGCAGTCCTGAGTCAAATGACAAGTGGCTGTCTGAGCAAATAACACTTTTTTTTTAATTTACAGCCCGTTTTATGCGTGCTAAAATCCGATACGCTGAGAGTTGCAGTAAGCCGCACCAGCTTGGAAAGTGTTCACTGCAAGCCGTCCCATGGTAAGATGCTGTGATTTCCTCGGAACGTGGTGTTCATTGAGCTATGACGCCATTCTCATTACTCGCAAGAAATGAACAACACCCGCTCGGAAGTTCCTAGAAGCGGAGACTTACAGCCGTTTTTTTTTCAAAATGGAGGCTTGAGCATTTTCTTCCTTAGGCGGAGAGAGGAGGGGTAAATAGTATTAGAAATTCATTTAGACTCTTTGCCGGGCTATCGAACAGAGACTGGCCGCTAGAGGGCAGTATGTTTTCGGATGCCTCGGAGAAGAAAGTAATCTGGGTTATAATCTATCGTACAGATTAGGCGGAAATGTAGTTGAGCAGCGACTCCCGGGTTTAATGTATGCGGACGATATTGTACTGTTAGCAGATAGCCAGGAAGATTTACAAACTTTGGTTAATTGCTGTGGAGACGAAGGAGACGCTCTAGGATTCAGTTTTAGCGCAACTAAATCAGGTGTGATGATTTTTAACGATACAACTGATCAGGTGCTTAAAATACAAGGCCACGAAATACCCAAAGTGGCCGAATACAAATACCTCGGGATATGGCTAAACGAAGGGCAGATATACACGGAAAAGCATGAACAGGCTCTTAGGGCAAAAGGACGAAGAGACGCCGGGATAATGAAACATAGGGCATTATGAGGGTACAACAAATATGAACTACTAAGAGGTATTTGGAAAGGAATAATGGTGCCGGGACTTACTTTCGGCAATGCGGTTCTGTGCTTAAGGGCAGAAGTTCAGTCGAGATTAGACGTAAATCAGAGAGCTGTTGGAAGATTAGCACTAGGTGCCCACGGCAAAACCACAAACGAGGCAGTACAAGGGGATATGGGCTGGGCATCATTCGAGGCACGGGAAGCTAAGAGTAAAATACTATATGAAGAACGCCTGAGGAAATTGGACGATAACAGATGGGCAGCTGAGGTATTTAAATATTTATACAGAAAGAACGTTGACTCACAGTGGCGGAAAAGAACTAGAAAACTAACCAGTAAGTATGCCGGTCATGAGGACGGAGAAAGAAAGAGCATTAAACGACAGGTTAAAAACGCGGAAGTTAAAAACTGGATGAATTCAATGGAAAAGAAACATAGTGTAGAACTATATCGATTCTGGAAAAGGCAGATCAGGAAAGAATTTTTCTATGATAACTCAAGAGGCAGTGCCCTACTTTTTGAAGCTAGATCAGGGTGTCTTAGAACGCGCAGCTACAAAAAGAAATTTAACGAAGAAGATGACACATGTGCAGTGTGTGGTAGATCTGTGGAAACAATTTAACACCTCATAATCAAATGTGATGGTATCCATCCGGATGTCGATGCAGGCACAGTCACTCTTTCTGAGGCCCTAGGGTTTAAAGATAACAATGGTCATGTAAATAAATCTGCAGTGGAAGTCAGCAAAAAGCGATTGGAGGATTGGTGGCTGAAAAGCAGAGATGTGGCATAAGGTTAGAATTGTAGGAAGCCGTAGGCAAGGGTGATGGAGAATCTTAATGAGAATTGCCAACACAGTTTAAAAAAAAAATAAGGAAAAGCTGAGCATGGTGGCAATTGCCACCACCCCGTTTCAAAGGGGGTGCTCCTATCCATCCATCCATCCATCCATCCATCCATCCATCCATCCATCCATCCATCCATCCATCCATCCATCCATTCCATCCATCCATCCATCCATCCATCCATCCATCCATCCATCCATCCATCCATCCATCCATCCATCCATCCATCCACCCACCCACCCACCCACCCACCCACCCACCCACCCACCCAACCACCCACCCACCCACCCACCCAACCACCCACCCATCCATCCATCCATCCATCCATCCATCCATCCATCCATCCATCCATCCATCCATCCATCCATCCACCCACCCACCCACCCACCCACCCACTTATCCATCCATCCATCCATCCATCCATCCATCCATCCATCCATCCATCCACCCACCCACCCACCCACCCACCCACCCACCCACCCATCCACCCATCCACCCATCCACCCATCCATCCATCCATCCATCCATCCATCCATCCATCCATCCATCCACCCACCCACCCACCCACCCACCCACCCACCCATCCATCCATCCATCCATCCATCCATCCATCCATCCATCCATCCATCCATCCATCCACCCACCCACCCACCCACCCACCCACCCACCCACCCATCCATCGATCCATCCATCCGTCCATCCATCCATCCATCCATCCATCCATCCATCCGTCCGTCCGTCCGTCCGTCCGTCCGTCCGTCCGTCCGTCCGTCCGTCCATCCGTCCATCCGTCCATCCGTCCATCCATCCATCCATCCGTCCGTCCGTCCATCCATCCATCCGTCCATCCGTCCGTCCGTCCGTCCTCCAACAAAGAAAATGAACTTCCGTTACAATAAGCCGCTTTCGCATACTGGACAGAAGTCCATATAGACTAAGCTTACTGCATATACGAATGCGTTGTGGCCCTGTATTGAGCTTAGAAAGGTCGAGCTTGAAACAGAGACACCTTGCCTCCCTGTGATATTATATGAGCCCGGCAGTATACTTCGGATATGCTTCTAGGCCTGCTATGAAGGATATACCGGTATAATTCGGTGCCACTCATTGTTCTAGCAGCGCTCGACAAACGAGAAGCTTCCTAAATTATCAATTCAAACCCTGTATTCTCCGCACAACATGGTGTTAGAGGCTTTTTCCACGCTGGAAGAAATCTCTCTTCGCCTTACAGTGTTCTTTCTCTCCCTAAATCGTTTTTGGAGCCGCTGTTGCACATATATGACTTTGAACAGATGGACACGCGTCGTTGATTACTTTTTAAAGCAGGAAGGATGTAGCATGGTCACATTTGATGAAACATATACTAGTTTCTCCTGCTTTGCACGCCAACAAATATTAAGTGCAGTCTAGCTGCACGCGCATCAACTAACACAGTGATCTCAACGTGTGGTTGTTGTGTACCTAGTTCTTAGAAAAAAATCATTCAAAACCATGATGTTCAGACAGCGATAAACCGCTCTCTGTCTGCACTTATACTGAGAATGGCTTTTTGCACTTTTATCGCGCAGTTGTTCCCATAATTGGAGCCTTTTATAGGGGCAAAAATTTTTCACGTGCTAAACAGATCATTCATGGTTGAAAAACAGCGCACAAAAGACTAGAGACGAGAGTAAAGGCGACGACAGGACAAGCGCTGAACCTATACCAACCATGAACCTATACCAACTCGCCCAACTTAACGTTCTACTAACAGATCATTCTTGTGCGTTGGTTCTTTCTGTCTCAGCTGTTAAGCCCCTGATACTTGCTGATAAGCTTTCAGAAGAGCACGTGCTCTTGTTACTTCCGGAACTGTGCAACATCATTTTTCTTGTCAGGAGAGGTTGCTCGGCGGCGCATAGGTAACAGCGAGCTGCGATGCCGGCAAGGAGAACGACGGGTGATGAACACGCGCTGGGAGGTTGCGAACGTATTTACTGCTGAGTTTGAAAAGGCAGAGAAAGGCAGCTGAGGTACGCACGCAAACGGTGAAGAGCCAGGAGGGGCGACCGTCAAAAGGCGACAGTAGCGGATGGCGTGTCCGGGAAAACCACCGGAAAAACAAATCGAGTGGTGAGCCAAAGGTTGTAGAGCTGTGTTCGCGCTGGGGGAGGAGCCGATGCCGATTGCGCGCTGAGCTGAGAAGATGAATATGCCGCGCGCGCGCTTTTCCTGTTTCTTCGGAATCATGTCGAGTAGGAAGGACCGGAGTGTGCTGACTTAACTTAGCCGGTACTTCGGCATACGTCAAGGAAATAGCTGAAGGAGTATGCTGGAGGTATGGAACAGCGTCAGCGGCTTGTTTTCAGATGGCCTGCTGCAACGCTAGCATCAGGCGAGAAACAGTGTCGCGACGCAAGGCACGACAAAGCTTCCGCGGAACTTCTTCGCCAAGAAACTATTGAATCGGTATCAGCAGTAGCAATTAGTAGCAGTAGCACACGCAGAAGCAGCAGTAGCAAGCAAGAAGTTCTTTCTGTGAGAGCGGTGAACGAGTGAGGCGTTTCTTGCGGCGGCCGTTGTAGTTCTGGCATTGATTCATGGCGTCGACAAGAGCTGTAGTATTTTTAGCCTTGAGCTTATGGACGGCGTCATCATCTCATCTATTCCTTTCAGAATGGGATTATTTTTTCCTCTCTGGTTCTTAAAGACTTCAATATAACTGCAAATGCTCTGTCCAGGCAGGTATATCTGAGACCACAGGCAATTCTCCGCACGCAGTTTCTGAACTGCAGGGCGAGCGGAGACATTGCCGAAGCCTCTTTTGAAGTCCGACCGCGTAGTAATGTCGGCGTCATGATTTCCGAACGAAAAGAATTGACGGTCAGACAAAAAAATTGCGCTGTTTACCAAGGGGCCGTAATTCTACTTTAAAGTTGCTCACATTTGACGATAACCACTTTTTGAAGTTCCTGCTCTTCAATACTGCCGAAGGCATTACTAGATCAGGCGGTGGAATCCTCCAGCTCTGAGGATGGTAGGAAATTTTGAAGCGGGCCGTGCCTGGACTCTGTGGTAGTGGCGGTCGCGGGGCGAGAGGACCGACTTCACAGTTCCAGGGCGGTGGTCTACACCGGCACTTCATACAAATTTAAAGAACGTTGGTATAAAAGTAAAATGAGGGCATGTGGATTACTTCAAGAAAAACCAAACAAAGGGCCATGCGAATTGAAGCTAGTCCAGGAGTGAGCAGGGACAGCAGTGCTGTTGTCGTCCTAGTAATAAATTACTCACACACACACGCACGCACGCGAGCGAGCACACACGCATACACACACACTCACTCACTCGTTCGCGCGCGCGCGCGCGCACGCACGCACGCACGCACGCACGCACGCACGCACGCACGCACGCACGCACGCACGCACACACACACACACACACACACACACACACGCACGCACGCACGCACGCACGCACGCACACACACACACACACACACACACACACACATATTGTAGGATCGGCCAAAAGTGGCACATATAGAAAGCTATTCAGTTGTACAGGAGTACGGCGGCACTTCGTCTTCCTGTGCATCTCTTGCGATGGGCAATAAGAAAAGCAGCTATCGAAAGCGCATCGAAACCTTAACGCGCATTTCATGAAGTCATGTATAACGGAGGAAAAGAATGCGCACTCAGTCAGTATTCGTGAAACCTGAGCTTAAATTCAACAGAAACGGTTCTGGTCGTGGGTGGTTGAATATACAAAAAAATACCTGGAGGTGCGAGCATGCAACTTCTGCCACTGTCGGAAAACTGACACTAATGGCCTGCAACAATATCAAAAGGTCTTCAAAAATATACTTTTGGCGGTATCTATGGTAATCAAATAACTAATATGTACCCATATATAAGGATGGCGCAAAAATATTGAGAAGCAAGTAAAGTCGGCAGCCGAACCGTACCAGCCGTTGGAGACCAAAGAAGGCTGTGTGATTATATTGCTGCTAAACTGAAGGAATCTCTTACATTTCGGATTTTTTCCTTAGCTCATTATACCATGCACATTCCATTTCATTTCTAACACGCATATCTGAACTCATAGGCCCGCATATCTGAACGCATACAGAAGGCCTCAGCCTTCGCTTGGGAGGCTCGTGAGTCGCACTCCGTGCGACGAATCAGTTGTAACTACAGGAACAAAACTGTTTTAATTCAAACAGCAATCTGCGGTTGGGCAAAGAAGGAAAAAGAGTAAGCGAAGGCAAATCAAGTAATTGCACACGCGGAACGGCAGCTCAAAAAGGCAGCCGAGGCAGCAGCCAACCTGCCGCAGCGGCGAGGCGATGAGACGTACTCTACTAGCAAAACAGAGAACGGACACGCTTGAGCGGGGACTTACTTAAAGTTCACTTCACTGACGCGGTAAACAAACTTCAGGTGAAGCGCTTAGCCAGCGCGCTGAAGTGCTCCGGCCGAAAAAGCTCGCACTGTCGTTTGCTTGCAGCTTATCTAGCCCGGGACGTGTCACGTGCAATTTCGACGCGCTGCCGTCCTGGGACCTGCCTGACATGCGCAATAAGGTCGCTGTCGTTAGAGTGAAGCCGGGTGCACTCGCCCCCAACAGAACACCGCCAACCGCGTGGGTGCCTCGTGCGCGTCCTTATACGCCGAGAAAGAGGGGCCAAATGCCCACATTCCTCCCCCCCCCCCCACCCCCCCTCCAAGATTGAACCGATCCTGGTCGTTCTAGGAGAGAATAGGGAATTGGAAAGAGAGAGAAAAAGAACAGGATCAATCGACATATTAAATGTCATCGAGGTCTACAAGGTTGCCACGTGCGGTACCCTTCCTTTCGCCGCAGGCGCCTCCTGTTGCCCAACAAGACGAGCGCATTGACGCCATCATCAGGAAGGCAACAAAGCGAGCACTGGACCTTCCGGTGGCTACCTCCAACGCCAAACTGAAGGCGTTGGGAGTGGTAAACTCCTATCAGGAGTTGCGGGAGGCCCACCTCGTGAACCAATATACGCGGCTATCGCAGACGGTGCCTGGGCGCCGCCTGCTAAACCGCTTACACATCCAACACACATGCATACCAGAGGGGACGGAGAACGCCCGGTGCTGTGGCGCCACATGCTCTTGGTCGCTCCGCTCCCGCGTAACATGGACATGGCTTCACATGAAGGCAGACGACAAGCGCGGGTTCGCACGCTTGAGAGGCAATATGGTTATAAAGAGGGCGTCTATTACGTGGACATCACAGGGCCGTCGCCCGCGGGATTCTTCACGGCTGCCGTAGTCCACCGGGGAATGAATGTCGATGGGCTATCTTTTCGGGCCCCAAATTCAACACGAGCGGAGGAAGTCGCAATAGCTCTCGCTGCTGCCGATCCAAAATCGAAAACGGTTATCACAGACTCTCGCCGGGCCTGTGAATATTATCTTGCAGGCGAAATATCACCTCTGGCCTCGCAAATTCTAAGACGCGCTCTCGCCGATCCAACTTGCACAAAAGTGATCTGGGCTCCTGGCCACCAGGGTCTACGAGGCAATGAGGCCGCTGATGCGGCCGCCCGAGCGCTCACACACCGGGCTCCTCATCCTAGCTCTCATGGCTCAGAAGCTCATAAACCGCTTCTGCGGTTCCGCGAAATCCTAATTTATTATTGCGACAGCCACCGTCTCTACCCGGCACCTGCCAAGGGGCTGAGTAAGGCGGAGGAGCGAACTCTGCGGCGCCTGCAGACAGGAACCCTTCTCTGTCCTGCAATAGCAAAACACTTCGATCCGAACACAGATGGGCGCTGCCCGCACTGTGGAGAGATCTGCGATATCTTTCACATGGTGTGGGCATGTACTCAGAATCCTCACCTTCCCCCCTCCCCCACCCCCACCCGAGAGGCATGGGAGACTGCCCTCCTCAACTGCTCCACAGCGGGCGCGAGACGGGGCCTCGTCATGCGGTGTCCCGGACTAAGGATACCGACCATGCAGCAGGGTTTTTTTTTATTTTTTTTAACCCTCAAGCTCTCTTTAATTAAAGTTTTTCACCACCACCACCACCTGTTGCCACCGCAAGGGTGCGCGGCAGGTGGGCCAGTTGTTAGGGCTCAGAACCAGGCTATGGTAGGCTCTGAAGTGATACCGATTGCAGGGACCACCGTGTTCGTTTTGGTGATGACGTGGCATACTGCAACGGCTACGAGAAGGAAGATCGGCACGTGTTTAAACATCAGGGCTTGTAATAAATGACTGCAGAGGCAGTCATGCAATGGCCTTTGGGTGGGTACTATTCATTGGAACGCTCATGGTAGGCTCTAAGGTCGTTAATGTTGACGGGCTCTACTGCCCGGTCACTATGATTATTTCTTCGCAGATGGTAGGCTGAACCAGAGATACGTTTAAGAATTACGAAGGACCTTCCCAGCGCTATGCGAGGGAGGCTGCAAAGCCTTTTGCCGCATCGCTGAGTGGATGCGTGCGGCGGAGGACTTTGTGAATACTACGGGTCGCCTTCCCTTGTAGTACTATTTGGAGTGTTCAAGGCGTGCGAGGTCCAAGTTCTCTCTGGCCTCCTCAGGGTTCCGGTCAGGCGGCCAGACAGATCCTGGGTAAACTTTGGGTAATTGCAAGGTGACAATCAAAACAGTGTGTCAGATCATCTTCGATAGGGTACCGGAACTCGCGACAGAGAAGAATGGCTGCTGGCGTGAGTCCTGTTGACCGGTTTACTGGAATACTTGTGGCAAAAGCCATTTCCTGCATCCAGACGTCCCAGTCCTTAAGTCGCTTTGTGCACGCTACCATCATCATCTTGAGGCTTCTGTTAACCCGCTCTGTAATGTTGGCTTGAGTGTGGCATGGCGTAGTTTTTTTGTGCTGCATGCCCAGGGCCTTGCAGGTGTCCGCAAAAATCCTGCCCGTGAAATATGTGGCATTGTCCGTGACAAGCTGCGCGGGAAAACCAAAACGGGTGAAAGTGTTTAGCAGCTTATTCCACATTAATCTCTAGTCTAGTCTATGCAGTGGGTACAGCTCCACCCATTTTGAAAAATGGTCCGTCACCGCTAATAAATATCGGCTCCCTTTACGCAATCGGGGGTAAGGGCCCATTACGTCTCATGCTACAATCTCCCATGGGTATCTGCGGTCCAGGGTCTGCATGAAGCCCGGTATATTCCCTTCCCTCGGCTTCGCTGTCTGGCTCGTAGGACAAGTTTGAGCCTACTTCAAAACATCTCTTCCTTTCTGCGGCCATGTGACGATGAAAGACAGCTTATCGCACGTTTTCTTCCCGTCGCTATGGCCCGCGAGACTCGTGTCGTGGAAGAAGAAGGAAGGGCTGCAGGAAGGGCTCCTAGGAACGACTGCACGGAATGGGGACTCGCCCCTTTCCGGGTCGGCAGCAGGTATGTATCACAAGAGCAAGCCGTCCACAGCTTCTATATAGAAGTCGTAGTTTCCGTAAGGCATTTCGCTTCCGGCAGGTTTGGGACTCTTCACGCTTTGAAATATCAGGTTACACTGGTCATCACCGAGCTGAGCGTCGAGCAGCTGTTGACAAGATACAAGTGTGCCCCAGGTATCTGCGGGTGCTGTCACAGCCAGGATAGCGGGTGTCGGCTCGCCATCACCAGGAAGTGGAGCTTGGAACAGGGCATCGGCTGCTTTGTTGAATGTTCCTTAGCTGTATTCCACCCTATAATTCTAATTTTGAAGACCGAGAGCCCAGCGGGCTAAAGGGCCAGCTGGATTTTGCAACCTTGAGTGCCAAGATAACGACTGGTAGTTGGTTTGAATGGTGAATTCAGCCCCGTCCAAATACATATCAAATTTCTTAAGTGCAAATACAATCGCAAGGCACTCCTTCTCTGTCACGCTATAGTTCTGTCCCGGTCCCGTAAGGGTATGACTTGCAAATGCCAAAGGGCAAAGCCTTCCCTGATTCGCTTGAAGCAAAACCGCCCCAATGCCATACTCACTCGCATCGGTTTGCACCGTGAATGGCAGGTAGAGGTCGGGGAGCCGCAGGCGTGCAGTAACCGCGATAGCTGCAGATAATGCTTGAACTGATCCTTGCTCCGCGTCTGTCCATGGCCAACGGGCACCTTTCCGTAGGAACAGATGAAGGGGTCGCGCCAGGTCGGCGCAGTTTGGTATGAAGTGGCGGTAGAATCGCACCATGCCCAAAAACCGCTGCAGACTCGATGTTCATGGGGGGGGGGGGGGGGGGGGGGGGGGAGCTGTAGTACGGCCCGGAGTTTCTCCTCGTCTGGGCGAACTGTGCCCTGCTCCTCAATGAAACCAAGGAGGTTGATCTTGCTCGTCACTAACCGGACCTTGCCGGGGTTAATAGTGGAGCCTGCGTTCTGCGTTCGCTCTAAGACATTAGATGAACGAAATGCTGTTCTAGGCTTTCCGAGAAGACTGCTACGTCGTCCATGTATGCAATATCGTACCTATATTTAACGTCTCCGAGCCCAATCTTCATTACTCGCTGAAAGGTCGCAGGTGAGTTGCACAAACCGAAATTAAATCGTACAAATTCGAACAGTCCCCGACGACAAGTGAATGGCGCTTTCTCAATATCACAGCGGTCAATCGGGATTTGCAGAAAACCTCTGCTACAACCGAGAGCACTGAAAAACTTTGCTTACCCAAATGAATGCATGACAGAGTCGACTGATGGAAAGGGGTACGAGTCTCGCACTGTCACAGCTTTGAGCCGTCGATAATCGACACAATCGTGCTGTGCCGTCTTTTTTTTAAGTGCCAAGAGCAACCAGAAATGCCCGGGGGCTTTTTGAGGGTCTTACCGCACAGGTGGCCACCATTTCGTCGAGAGCACCACCCAGAAGAGCTCGCTTGTGCATGCTCAGGGGTCTGGGGTTGAATCTGATCGGACGGGTACAGCTGCTGTCGATACTGTGAGTTAGCACGTTGGCCGTCCCAGGAGCCTCTGTGAACATTGTAGCAAAGGGCCTGAGTGTCGTCTCAATTCTGCATCTTTCCGCTGGTGACCACCTGAAGGATTTCAGAACAGTGAGATTATCACTTCCTGTGGCATTGGCCGAAGGGCTGTTTTGGGCAAGCAACTTTGACTGCTGTTCAGGAGGCTTGGTAGTGAACGTAAGTACTTGTGCACCGGTGCCGTACCGGTAGGTGCCCTTATGGAGATAAGGGCTACGAAATTGACACGAAATTCCTGCCCAATATGACTGGACAGGACAAACCGGAAAGATGTAGGAAGCGCTGCATAATCTTTCGCCCACTGACAGTAACCGTTAAACGGGCTGCTGAAGTTGCGGGCGCTATGGGAGCCGACGCCATAAGGAAGTTAGTGTTTACACTTCGAAACTGGAGACGTTTTGTCGCGATCACCAAAAACTGAAACTATTGAGTATGAGTCTAAAAGGGGGGGGGGGGGGGGGTATTTCTATTCCGACCATACTGACCGCGACTAGTGGCGCCTTGTCCAGGCGGTACTGGACTCAAAATGCAACCGTGTCATCTTCTTGGTTTGGTTTTATTCTTTCTGTTTTGGCCTAAAGCGAAGTCCTTGTAAACGTTACACATTTCATTAAACCGTAAGGAAGAACAACTAGAATTCTTAGCGAAATTCTTTCCGTCGTCTTCTTAACGTAGGAAATGCTCGTCGGGCAATACACGCGAGCAGGGTACAATAGATTATCAGAGCTCTGATTATTAAAGTTGACAAGTAATTGAACAGATAATTTAGGCTCAATGTTATGTTATCTTGAGTGAACTGTCGCTAGATCACATAAATAAGTTATAGGCTTGAACGCCACAATATTTACTGCTGTGTAGCGAATTAAACAAATGATGCGTAACTCCAATCATTTAGAATATATCATGGTCATCGTGACCACTGCCTATTAAGACAACTGCAGAACAAAGGCCTCTCCGCTGTTTCTCCAATTAACCCTCTCCTGAGTCAGAGTCGACCATGATATCCCCGAAAACTTGACAACCCCATCCACCCACCCTCTTCTATCCGTGCCCGCTCTTGGAATCCAGTCAATCCCCTCTTTGCAAAAGTTGAAATTTATAAACTTTCCAAAGTTTTAGTTATTTCATTCTCTTGATTTGAATCTGCGCTCACTGCCCGCCCAATGTAGACCTATTTTCTTACGTGATCAAGAGCTTCGCTACCAATCGTACGCGGCTGTTCCCTTGAATACCAGCTACAACACTGCTAGACTTCGGGGGATGAAGCTTTTTCGCCAAAGCATTGGCACTGGTCTGGAGATTCGGAATGCAGCTCAGACATGTTAACTCGTGTCCTGGTACACTCTAAAAGTGAAGTTAACTTTTTAACAATGCCGTTAGTCTCCACATTTATTGAGAAGCTCATAGCCCAGCACAAATACTATCTATCTCAATTTTTAGTATTTCGAAGATGAAGTTACCCTCGGCGCTGTGGCCCAAAAATTCTATTTCTTCGATTTCTGTGCACTGGAGGTGATGCTTTAGCTGAACGTTTCTCTAAAGAACGTGCATTTTGGCGTGCAAGATATTGACAGAATTTGTTGAGCAAAAGCACCCGGGATAACCGCGTTCTCAAAATAAAAAAAATCTATTTAGATATTACTTAGGTTCGCTACACACCTCTCATTAAATAAGGAGACTAACAGTAGTAGTTGAACAGTTACGTCATTATAAGTTAACCAGCCTACTAGTTAGTACATTTCCGCTGTATTCAGATGACCTGCAACCATTGACAATGCGATGCCGAAACAATTACTCTTCTAACTCAAAAAGCCTATGTTTAAGAATTGCATAAGATTTTAGGTGAAACCTGCAGGATGCTACTGCGAGGTACGGGCTGTGGACTCGGTGAAGGTTGGCAATTGGGTCTTCATTTAGAGAATTTTACCCGAAAGAAAAGAGGGCCCCAAGCCTTTGGAAGGTAGAGACTGGCTCCCCGAGCAGCTGCTCTCTTCCGCCTTTCGAGATAGACTCCCCTGCGTTGACTGCCGCGCCCTCGAACACCGTGCCCACGTGACCAAGCTGCGCGTTCTCGGAAGGAAGCGTCCTTGGGCGCTGACGGTCGCGCTCTCGAACGCCGTGTCTACGCGACGAAGCAGCGCGTTCTCGGGAGGAAGCGTCCTTGGGCATTGACAGTCGTGTTTTCGAATGCCGAACATGAGCCCCGCATCCGCGACGAGGCCGGCACCCTTCTGCGCCAAGGGCAAGCCGGAACGCTCGCGGCACAAATTGTTTCCGGGCCCGCAACGCAACAGACTCCTCCCCCCGATGAAGCCCTTCGCCGAGGCTGCGTCTCCAGGTGCACGGTCGAGAGAAGGCGCTCCGGATGGCCACACGACAAACGCATGCGCTCACTTTGAACACACCCGCACCCACACGTTCGGGGCTGACGGTGCCCAAGCGACGAACGACTGCCAGACTCCGTTTGCCACAAAACCTCTCCCTGTCTATTTTCGCTCTCGACAGAAACTATTATCAATTACCATGACTTGCCAAAAAATCGCAATCTGTTTGAACATGACAGTTCACTATACATTTCAGAGTGATCTAAGCTCTTGGCAAAATTGACTAAAAAAAGTTTGCAGTGGCTTAGCTCTGCTATATCAGGATATACGTAGCGTGAGCAATGACGTTACGTGGCTCTGCGCCGGCGGCAGCAGCGGCAGAGGCGAGCGCGCATGGCGAGGCGTGCCAGCTGTGCGCAGTGACGTCACTCACTCCTCGCGCATGCGCAGGATGGTCGACGGAGCGAGCATGTGAAACGGCGAGACTGTAGCCAATGTAACTCACGATACAATTTACTTTTCACTGTTGTCTGCTTTTCTTACTACGGTAAAATCATTAACATAACAACTGAAAAATAGATTCTTGGTCCTAACAATTTACTCTTCAGGGCCCAGCAGAAACTTTCACTGTGGTGTAGCCTGTCATCACGTGGCCAAACAATGAACGAACTATTTCAAAATGCTCACAAATAGAAAGCGATGAGCGGAAGTACCCTCTCTTTTGGGCTCAGGGATTAACATTTCAGCCGTGCCCTACGGGGTCGCGTCCGTCTGACCTTGTCTCCAGCTGCAGAAGCGCGACGAATGAAGTCACCCCTCGCATTAGACATCCCTTGACCACTGCGTTCGTCTCTGGTGGTGGTGGTGAAAAACTTATTTTTGAAAGCCTAAAAAAAAACAAATTTTGCAGCAGTATTGTGGACGGCCTTCAGGATGCCGGTTGTGGCCTCCAGGCCATGCCTAGTCGCGACTTCCTTAGCCCAGGTCACCAGCCGAAGTTGCAGATTCAACTCGGTGCTGGAGAAAGCAGCCTCCCACTGCTGCGGACTGTTTAGGTGCCAAGAGGCGGGGGGCAAGTTTGCTGCGCAGGAGAATAGGATATGAGCGTAGTTGGCTCTTGGGCTGTCACATAAGCGGCAGGCCGGCGAGTACGCTTCGGGGTGGACGAGGGTAAGACGTGCGGGGGTGAGAAAGGTGTGGGCCTAAAGGTGGCGCCACAAGCGTTGGTGGTGTTAGGAAAGGGATTTGTGCGGAGGGGGCAAAGTGAGACGATAGAGGGGGTAGTTTAAATTAATATCATGGTACGGGAGGAGCGCGTCGGGCGTATCCCTTCCCGGCGAGGGCGGTCTTGTTCGGTCAATTGAATCGCGAGCGATATAAGTAGCCGCCTCGTTGCCAGGAGTATTGGCCGCGAGAGCGGGCGCCCAGATGATTCGGATGGGGCGAAAGGGAATGGTGTCTGAACGTAAGATGCCGATGGCCGTGGGTGCCACCTGTCTAACCACGTAGTTGTAGACCGCAGGCTTGGAGTCACTGAAAATGTATTCCGGGGAAGTCGGCGTGATGGCAAGGGCAACAGCTGCCTCCTCGGCGTCTACAGAGGTCGAAGTGTAGGCTGAGGCAGTAAGAGTGGGTTGGAAAGAGTTTTCAGTGACTGCAAAGGTGTGGGCTGGGTAGCGGCTGTACGAGGCGGCATCCACATTAGCCACGGCAGGTTCCCGTCCGTACACACGCCAGAGCGCGGAGGCTCGCGCTGCTCTGCGGGAGGTGTGATGTTCAGGATGCATGTTATTAGGGAGAGGAATGAACGGTTAGGAGGGAGGAGACGTAGGAAGGGATGGGCAGTGAGGTAAGAAGGGGATAAGAGGGGAGAGCT
Source organism: Amblyomma mixtum (assembly GCF_055824585.1). NCBI lineage: Eukaryota > Metazoa > Arthropoda > Arachnida > Ixodida > Ixodidae > Amblyomma > Amblyomma mixtum. The sequence continues at coordinate 250,678,869 of NC_143012.1, forward strand.
TAAGGGTGGAGAGAAGTGCGCGACCGGGGGGGGGGGGTTGCAGGAGAGACGGAGGAGCGCCGGCGTACGATGGGCCTCCGTCAGCTCCGTGAAGGAGTTGTGAACGCCCATGGTCAATAGCCGAGCCGTCGAGGTAGATGTGGGGAGGAATAGGGCCGACTTAAACGCCAGGCGGCGAATGAGGCTGTTGACTTCGTCCTCCTCGGTGAGAGAAAGGAAGAGAGAGGAAGTATAGCGCCCGGCGACACTATAAAGCGCAGGCGCTGAGATCGCCGTTCCCGCGATAGAGGAAAATAAAGATGGACCGCGCGTGCTCGGAGCGCACGCCCGGCACGGGCTGTTCGGAACTAGAAGCCTGCCTTGCTGGTCATCTTGGTGAAAGACATGAGAGCGCAAAACGGGGACACGGACGAGGAAGGGAACAGGACGAGCGCTGCACTTTCAACAGGATTTATTCAGGGAAGAACGTTTAAATAGCCTTTGCTCTTATCCATGCTCTTGATCGCAGACAATCGCCTCTCACAGATACGCATCAAGAAACAGCATTTCACTGTGGCGAAGAACAACTGACGTGTCACTAATACAACTATCACCTCGCTTCTTGATATAGAAGGCTTCCACAAGCTCACGTTCAGTCCTATCTCGGCTTTTCAATAGCACTTTGCAATCATATAGTCGAGGCTTGCAGGCTACACGCTTCTCTTTCCCAGGCTGCAGAAAGCAGGCTTCCCGGCTTCCCTGGTTCTCTCCGTGGCGCAGACCTTGCTGAAAAAGCTGAAGGGCAGCAAGGAAAACAACCGACCTCAAGAAAAAAAGCAGGCAAGGCCGGAAGTTGTACCTTACGTACACCACACTTCTCATAACCTGAAGAAGGTGGCCAATAAGTATGGCGTCGATGTGGTATTTTCAGCGCCGCGAAAACTCGCCGGAATGTGTTCACGGATTGGAAGAACAAAAGTACAAGAGTGCACCATCAGACACCGAATGCCACATGTTGGCTGCAAGAAAGCAGTAGTCTATGAGTTCCCGCTTACATGCGGCAAGGTGTACGTTGGACAAACCGGCCGTTGTCTTAATGAGCGCCTGCTTGAACACAAGAATTCTTTAAACAAGAGAGGACATCTTCCAGACCACTGCCAAGCCTGCTCGAAAGAGAAGCGTGTAGCCTGCAAGCCTCGACTATATGATTGCAAAGTGCTATTGAAAAGCCGAGATAGGACTGAACGTGAGCTTGTGGAAGCCTTCTATATCAAGAAGCGAGGTGATAGTTGTATTAGTGACACGTCAGTTGTTCTTCGCCACAGTGAAATGCTGTTTCTTGATGCGTATCTGTGAGAGGCGATTGTCTGCGATCAAGAGCATGGATAAGAGCAAAGGCTATTTAAACGTTCTTCCCTGAATAAATCCTGTTGAAAGTGCAGCGCTCGTCCTGTTCCCTTCCTCGTCCGTGTCCCCGTTTTGCGCTCTCATGTCTTTCACGAATATGCACCAACACGCCCAGTTTCAAGTACTTCCTGGTCATCTTGCTCTGGTGCTTCGCTGCGACCCCGCAAATCTTCAACAGTGGTGACCCGGCGAACCACCCCTTCTTCATCAGCGGCGTTTCAGGATGGCGTACTAGCAGGACCCAAGTTTCGACCCGCCGCTCCCAGCGTTCCGGCCTACAGGCGTCGGCGGGTGGTTCGCCCAACTGGAGGCTGCGATGTACTTGAGCGGCATTACCATCCAGCCGTTTAAACACGCAGTCCTTTGCGACATCCTCCCGCCCGACCTCCTGCGTCGGCTCACCTACTCTGCTTTCGGCTGCCGGCCATACGATGAGCTGCGTGCGGCCGTCTTGGCTGACTTCGGCGCCTACTATGTTCCGCCGCCACTCTACGATGCAGCGGACCCGTTTTCGTCGCCGCGAGCCTCTGGCCCTGCACCCGCTTCGCTCGCGCCCACTCAGCCTTCATCAGAACCTGGCCTGCCTCAGCAGCCCCTCGCCGCCTCGCCGCCACTCCTGCACAGCGTTTCCAGCCCGGCCGTCCCTATCGACGCCACACCAGGTGGGATCCGCACGAGCTTCGCCTCGCGTCCTGCTCCCACTACTATCCTACCCGCGCCTCTGGCCCTGCCTCCTTGCGCTTCAGTGGCGTTGTCGCCAGAGCCTCCTGCAGCCAAGGACGACTCTGCGGCAGCAGCCGTACCGAGGTTTCCGACATCTCCATCTACCTCGTCACTACCGCCAACAGCTCTGCAGGCCTCTGCTGTGAGGTTGAAGCCGCCGCCCGCTGATTCTAAAGAGCCCTCGACAACTACCAAGCCTGCTTGTCACACTCCCAGCCCCTCAGAAGGTCCTCAGAGCACTACTCGTCATCAGGAGCAGGATGAGAAGGCCAACCCGATGACAGCAGTAACAAGCATGGCGGTTGCCTCGAGCCCCACTTTGCCTGAAACAGTTCCTGACCCAGTGTCAGCGCTTGCTCTCAAGCCCGAACATGCCGACACGCGCATCAGCACTGGCCAGTCGCTCCGGACTGTCACTCCCGTTTCACCCAAGCACCTGGCATTGCACCGAGCAACTTCCTCCGTCATCACCACAGCTGTCACCGTTGTCTCGTCGGTCACACCTGTGCCAACCCTAGTGGCCGGCCCGCACTGCTGGCGCCCTACATCAGGGGCACCTGAGCCATGTAAGCCAGCCATTTCTACCTATTTGGGCGACTTGAAGCTGGCGCTACAGGAGCGACACGACAACACGATAAAGAGCACATCTGTCCACGGAGCCGTTTCGGCCGCTCCCTTGCTTGTGACGGCGTACTCTGTGTGCCAGGTTCCCGCCGACATCAACTGCAACGGTCCAACACCAATGACACTTGTGCCAGCGGGCAGCACTACAGTCGGTGACGGCCCGACCATGGCCTCCATTGCCCTAATATCCTTTGTCAGCTCGGCACCCTGCATCATTCGCCCGTTGCGCACAGCCAGGCTCGTCCACCTGAGCTCGCGCACTCCACACGACGGCTCTTCCCGGCCCCTGACATGGACTTACCGGACACTCCATCGTGTGACCTCCATATCTACCCCGTCGGCCAACGCTAGGCAACGCTAGCGGCACAAACAGTTTCCTGGCCCGCAACGCAACAATGCCTGTTGTTTGCTGACAAAAATGTGAAGAACAAGTTTTTATGATTAGCAAAATAATATTGCTTAACAGGCATTGCTTTGTGCTGAAAAGGTCCCAGATGGCTGCCTGAAAAGTATAGAACTCTACTTTGCTGGTGGTCACCTATGGGCCAGGAACGTGGAGGCTAACGAAAATGATTCAGCTCAAGGAAAACGCTGCGAGCTATCGAAAGAAAAATGCTAGGTGTATCGTTAAGAGACCGGAAGCGGACAGAGTGGGTGAGAAAACATAGGTGAGTTAATGACATTCTTGTTGAAATCAAGAAGAAATGGGCTTGGGCAGGGCAAGTAATGCGAAGGCGAGATAACCGGTGGTCCTTAAGGGTAAGGGAGTGGATTCCAAGAGCAAGCACAGAAAGGGGCGGCAGAAAGTTAGGTGAGCGATTTAAGAAGTTTGGGGGGATACAGTTGCCGCAGCTGCCAAAGGACAGGGTTAAATGAAGAGACATGGGAGAGGCCTTTGCCCTGCATTGGACGCAGTAAGGGTGAGCAGGAGGATGCCTGCGGGACCGCTTATTTGTCTCGACCGGCGTGAGGTCTACCGTAACTTAGTGTGAAAACTTCACGAAAGCTGAGCTCTTTCTGTGATCCTTAAACCACCTTCATGCCAATCACGAGAAAGACTTTGGGAACAGCAAGACGCCATAAGAACAATTTTGTCCCAAAGTAATAGTTAACTCTCCTCTCGGCAACATGAATTTCAAATTTTTAGCTTTAGACATTTGTCTACCCTTTCTTTCTTTCCAATGTTTTATCTTAATCTGCTTATCAAGGCTAGGCTGGTGGGGTTAGCTTAGGCAGCTAGCTTTCCACTGGTGCCTTGGGATGGGGGGGAGGGGGGCTTAAGAGCGGATTCACGCTCGTACGCACCGATCCAAAGTCAGGTGTAATGATCGTTTATAATGACATTAATCAGCTGTAAGAAAGCAAGCAAGCCTTACCTTTGGCTTCTTTTAGAAGTGCTAAGAATAACGTGACATACCACTTATTGCAATGTTCACACTTAGCACTGTAAATTATAACACGTCGACCTCAGAAAGGCGATCTGAGCATCTTTGTGGGTAGTAAACCTGTATTCAACTAGTCTGCCGCAGACGCTGAACGAAAGCCATCCAGGAAATTAAGAACATAATGCGCCCCTTGTTAAGCCGGCCTTGAACCCTCGACCACCGAGATTAAAACGAGGAGCGCGCTTCCGACGAGAACAGAGGTCTCGCTATTACCGTGGTATGTACTCGGTATTTCTGATTTTGGTAGTTCAGCATTCGGTGAATTCCAAAATGTGAAGCAACTCATCGTGCTCCGCAGAAACGAAAACATTGACGTTGGCCAGGAGCACAACAATTGGACATCCCGCCAGTAACGGAGGAGGTAGTAAAGAAAGCCTTGGGAGCAATGCAAAGGGAAGAAGGAGCTACGGACGATCAGGTAACAGCAAATGTGCTGAAGGACGGAGGGGAGATTGTGCAATAAGAGGTAGCCACCCTGTATACGCAATGTCTTGCGACCTCGAGTGTACCTGTAGATTGGAAGAACGATAACATTATCTTAATTCTTAAGAAAGGAGACGTCAAGACATTGAAGGATTACAGGCCGATCAGCTTACTGTCCGTTGCCTACAAGGTATTTGCTAAGATAATCGCTAATGGATTAAGGACAACCTTAGACTCGAATCAACCAAATGAGCATGCAGTAAAGGATACTCGACAATAGACCATATTCACGCTATCAGTCAAGTGCATTACAATTTGTTATGTATGTAAAAAAACCACTGCAGTGATGTCTGTATTTTGGCATTCGCCATTGAGTTTGTGAGCGTATCCATGTGCGCGCGAATTTTGGAATTTGTTAATATTGTTGCCCAATATTCTTAAAGTAAGGGGCAGGGTCACAAAATTCGGCGCATTTTTGAAAGCAAGAAAAAAAAACAGCGCCGCGCGGACGCATCGTTGCAAAACAGGGTAGAAGGAAACCTCGGAGAGCGCCTAGCCTTGTGTGTGCTGCTCTCCTTTCCACCATCATTCACTGACACGGCGCCGACGGATTGCATCAGCCATGACGCGAATCTTCTGGAATGTCGAAGACTTTTCTACTAAATGTCGGCAGAGAGGGCGTAGCCTTGAGTGGGCTAAGCGATGCCTTCTCCCTCTTCACTCGCGCGTTGGTGGCGGCTCTAGATCAGAAAAATCTGATAACAATCCGAAGCTAGTCGCGGCGCCTGACTAATGAGGGCTCGCGCCCGGCGCGAGAAGGAGGTGACTGCACAGCCGATACTGTGCGTATATGCGGGCCTACCTTTGCGCGAAGAACAAACAGACGCAGAGCTGGCCTATATATGAAGGGCGTTAGGGCGAATCTAGTCAAACTGATGCACCAACTGACCTACTCCATAAAGCTGGTATGCTTACCTTGCAGCAGCGAGCCAAACTAGCACGTCTTAGATTCATGCACCCGTTACTCAAAAAAATATCAACATTTCTAAATATTTATCCTTTATAGATACCAGGCCCACGCGCCATACGCACTGCCATACTTTAAACGAGTACACTTTCCGGGCCGACTGCTTTAAACACTCCTTGTTTCCACTAACCATACAAACTGCTCATCATTAAATACCTTTGTAGTCCTCGTCGAAAACTAGCTGCGTACGGAATAAATGCTTGCAGCGTTTTGGAATATGTACCCGCCTTCTAGGGAGCCGTAGATCATGCTCATTGTGTGCGCATTACTACATGTTCTTCAGTTGCATTACCTTCCATTTTTACCTATTATTTTCAGAATATTGATTCATTGGCTTACAGCGTCTGTTCAAGCTCTGTTCAGTGCTTCCTGTCCATGATTGCTCTGTGTATTTGAAATGTTTAACCTTTTACTTATATTCCTGTGTTCCTGTTAAACGTCTTACTCTCACAACGCTGTCTGTTTACCTTTTTATTATGCTAGCTTGCCCTATTGTGCTTATTTATTAGACTGTTCAACTTATGCCCTTCCTGTTATAATCTCATATGCAATTGAAAGTATGTATCAATAAATATTTATTCGTGGCAGCCCCGACCCTGTCCCTTGAGCTTACGCACCGGGGGCAGGGAGCAGGGAGTCCCCTATATCGGTGGAAAATAAAGTTCTTCGTAACCGGGGAGCAGCGGTCAGGACCGGGGACCACTGCGCCCCTGCTCCGCTGAGAGCCCGCTCCTGGCGCCGTCGCGGCTGCTTAGTTATTTTTGGCAAAGGCAGTACATCCGGCCGGCCCACCTGCCCACCGGGTTATCGGCAACCTGCCAGGTGTGGACAGCTGGGAGGCCGTGTGGCAGGCATTTGCCTGGGTGAAGGTCTTTAAGGTAAAGGCCTTGTGGGTAAACACAGTTTAGTTAAAGATATTTCTGGTCAAAAGCATCTAGGGTAAACGCTTTCTGATAACAACCATGAGTGTGAAGGTCTTCACTGTAAATACATTCTGGGTAAAGGTCTTTATGTTAAAGGCCTTTAGGTCAAATGCCTTGAGCACAGAAGGGTCTTAAGTGCCCACCTTAACTCGTGTTACTCCTCCGTATTCGGTGCTTGGCCATGCTATACCGTCTGCTATTTTGAGTGCAGTAGCACTACTACGCGCATTTTCCGATTTCGGGCCTACCTAAGTGCGTACGTGCAGGTGCGGACAGAAGTAAATTGCGCTTTAAGCTTTCTCACGCGCTGCCTAATTCAGATCCCCATCAACTGCATGTGCATGCTGGCAGGGCACGGCAGTGCACTTTCTCTTGGACAAATAATGATTCATTTCCCGTAGCGATTGCATGATTGTACCTGAAACGAAATCGCTTGCTCTGCTTACGTATGTTGGCGTCTCTAAGCCCCTGAAGCTGACTGCCTCCCGGGTTACGGGCAGAATACCGGGTGTAGCCACCTGGGAGGCTTTTACTTAGGTCTTTACCCAAACGCGGTTAGTGTAAGGGCCTTGCGGTAAATTCCTTCTGGTTAAAGGCATTTAGGTACAAGGCCTTTATGCCACAGGCCTACATGTTAAAGGCTTTTAGGTGAAATGCCTTTAGCACGTAAGGACCTTAAGTACACCCTGTAACTAGTGGTAGAGCGATGTTCTACGCTCAGACATTCTAAACTGTTTGCTAGTATTTCTTTTCAACGAGCTCCGTACATTTGCCCATTTCTACTTCTACCTGTACCACTGAGGCAGAAAATAGAACAAGTTGTAGTTTATCACGATGATCCGCAGCAGTTCGACGCTCGTTGTGGAACAGCAGCATGGCTGTCTGCTTAAGCACGACGTTTCCAGCTTGCGGCTTGCGGTTTGCGGTTTGCGGCTGTGCTTAACGTTAGAAACAATTACTCGACGGCTCGGAAAGGATACCACTCTATTATTGATGGCAGCATGCCGGAAAACATAAACGATGTCCGGGATGTAGACCACAAAAATGACTTGCCATGATTAACGTCAATTGTACGTAAAACATAAAAAAAAAATTGATGTCAACACGCTCGTATGAGCGTTTCGGAAAGGCAGGCACAAGACCAGCCTATCCTATTGCATTGTCAGTCATAAAATTGAGGAATGTAATGCAGTAAAATCAGGTCCTTGTTTAGAGTTCCCTGTGTACATACTACTGCGTTCAGCATGACCCGCCACACTTTAGCCTTGAACAAACGAAGGATTTCTCTTTATGGAAAATCAGTGAGACTTCATACAGAGCATTAAACTTACAAAAACAATTATGGAACTCTGCTGTTCTCGTCATCTATTAAAAGCATAACTTTCCGCCGTCGCTGGCATTGCATGATGCGTCAACTGACTCTCGTCACAGTATTAGAACACTGGAGCAGAGATGCAATAGTGACAAAAGGAACAACAGACGAAGACAATGCGTGACTGACAGCAAAAATTTTTATTTGAAACTCCCTCGCGTTCACAACCAAGAACTGAATGTTATCGGCACTTATCTCCCTGCAAAGTCGTGCAAAAAAACCACTACTTCTTTCGATAGGCCTAGAGACACCGTGCTAACACACTGCTCACTAGCCCCTCGGATGGCCCATGCTTCTTAAATCTCGCGAGTCAGCCTGCCTTCATTTTTTGGCAGAACGTGCACAAAATGAAGATTTTTTGGGGCATTTTCTTACATTGCTCGCAGTGCACAGATCTGTGTGTACCTGAGGTCGCCGTAAGTGATGACGCGTGTTCGCTTGTACGACCATTGATGATACACTGCCTGCCTGATCTATGTATTCGTTTTCACAAGACAGGAGAATGCGATAGAGAATTTGTTTAACGCATTCAGAGTACTTCGTGTGATGTGCGATCGGGCAGTTTGATTTTTTTTTCTCCTGCCCATTGACTCTTGATTGTTGCCCATTCTCTTGAAGATTAAAGGTGCACAAGCTAGCTCAGCTATCAAAGCTCTTATCCGGTTATACCTTGTGCGGTGCAGGTCATATGCAGCGCGATAATGCCTGCATGCTAAGCCCTCAGGTCTCGCATAATTGCCATGGCTCTGCATGCCATGTTGCATTGCGTCTAAGGTGGCCTCCTGAACTATCGGAGCCACCATGAAAGATAGTTTGAAGCATTTGGAAACGTGTTTACTGAGTTGCGCGTTGCTTCTACATGTTCTAGATTCAGATGTCGCCAGTAGAGGTGGTAGTATTAGTAGTAGTAGTAGTAGTAGTAGTAGTAGTAGTAGTAGTAGTAGTAGTAGTAGTAGTAGTAGTAGTAGTAGTAGTAGTAGTAGTAGTAGTAGTAGTAGTAGTAGTAGTAGTAGTAGTACTAGTAGTAGCAGCAGCAGCAGCAGTAGCAGCAGTAGTAATGGTAGTAGCTGCAAAAGTACTGGTAATATTAGTAGCTGTATTGGTAGTAGCAATAGTAGTAGCAGCACAAGCAGTAATAATATTAGTAGCAGTAGTAGCAGTAGTAGCAGCCGTAGTAATTTCTGGTAGCAGTGGTAGTAGTGGTAGCAGTGGCAGCAGTAGTGGCAATAGTGGTAGAGTAGCTGTAGCAAGAGTGTATTACTAGTAGTAGCAGTAATAGTGGTTGTAATAGTCGGAGTAGTAGTAGTTGTAGTATCCCGCCACGGTGGCTCAGTGGTTATGGCGCTCGGCTGCTGACCCGAAAGACGCGGGTTCGATCCCAGCCGCGGCGGCCGAATTTCGATGAAGGTGAAATTTTAGATGCCCATGTACTGTGCGATGTTAGTCCACGTTAAAGAACACCAGTTGGTCGAAATTTTCGGAGCCCTTCACTCCGGCATCCCTCAGAGCCTAAGTTGCTTTGGGACTTTAAACACTAATAAACCAAACCAGTAGCACTTGTAGCAGTAGTAATGAGTAGCAGTAGCAGGAGTAGTAGTAATAATAGCAGCAGTAGTAGTAGTAGCATCAGCAGAAGCAGCAGTATTAGTCAGTAGTAGGACATATCTTCGAAGACAACCGTGAAGCATCGCGTGGATCCGAGTGTCCGCGTTGAGAAAGTGAGCGTGCCAACCTGATCAAGAGTCATTGTCCCTGTGGATGCCGGTGATATCGAAACAGTCGAAGGCATTATCGAGGGAAACAGAATTATGCTTTTAGACCGAGAACTAGGCCTTTCAAGACGCATCGTATGTTGCCGGGATGTTCAAGCACATGTTTTGGTGACGAACTTCAGCGAAGAATACGGACACATGAATAAAGGTCCTTAGAAATACTTTTAGGGACAAAATGGGAGACATTCAACATGTCGTCGCCCTTTTCGACCATTGCGCAGAACAGTCGCCTAAGAAATACCCCTCGTTCACCTTCGAAATCAGCCCACCACTTTCCCGGAACAGACACGAAGAGACACGAAGAGAGTGCTTTTTGTCGTCGTCAAAGGTGCGACATACGCCGATTGCCAAGCAAGGCATTTTAACCGAAGAACACGCCCGAACTCTCCCTCAGGGCCCTTATTGTGAGTCGCTGCTAGAGAGCCAAGGCATCTGGGATAAAGTGCATGCAATGGTTCGCGACAACGCCACCCAGCCATCGAATAGCTCCTTGGCTGCAGCAGATTTTCAGGTGAGAAACACAGGCGACAAACTATGAATCTGTGATGATTAGCGCCACTTGAACAACATGACGAAGGAGGATGTATACGCCCTCCTCCGCATCGATGACGCCTGTATGGGCTCTACAATGCCAGGTATTTCTGTTTGATGGGCCTCAAAAGCCGCTACTGAAAAATGGAAGTCGAGCGCAGACCGCATTCATCCCGCTGGATAGCCTTTTCGAGTTAAAGGTTATGTCATTTGCACTATGTTCCTGGCCAGTGACGTTCCAACGAGCACTGCAAGGGGCAAACGCGTCTGTAGTCCAATAAAACTCAAGAATGAAGCAGGAAATGCCCCTCAAACAGACCCTCAACCCGAAAGCGTCCATCGATTCTAAAGACGTCGTGGCTTTGTGACTTCTAGCGTGCAATCACAGGGGGTGGAGATACAAGAATATTGAACGCGGATCAGTGTGACTAACCATGGTGTCATGAATATCGGTCGACGCTGTTGGCCGGAGCGCCTCCTTTTGAGGTGAATCTGCCGCTTCGTTTTAGAGTTGTATTCGACTTTAGCATACTTAAACGTCATCGTTGTCTTCCCTTCAAACTTTGATGCCCAATAGAAGAGGCTTCGAACACTGCTGGAAGCGATCAAGCCGTCCAGGCTAACCTTGAAAGCAGAGAAACAGCAATGCGCTTACGAGCAGCTGCTGTTTCTAGACCACTTTGTAAGCAGAGATGGAGTACGCCCCGGCCCTCAGAAATCAGCTGCTATGTCACGGTTTTGAAAGCCGGCCGACAAGGAAGCTGAGTGCAGATTCCTCGGGTTGTGTGCAAATTACTGACTTCGCGAATCGGCGAACCTCTGGCCGAGATAACGAAGGCAGGCGTGCTATTTAAATGGGAAGCACCGCAAGCGGAACTTTTGAAAGAAGTTCGGTGTCGTTTACAGTTCCCTCCAGTGCTCGGTCATTTAATAGAAACCGCGAAACTGAAATTCATGCCGACGCAAGCAGAGTAGGCTTTCGCACCGCCTCATTCAGGAAAGTGACGGACTGGAGAAAGCAATCGCGTGCGCTAACCGTTCCCTGTCCAAGGCCGAGGCTAACTATTCGACGACCGAGAATTGGGCGGCGTCGAAATTCCACTGCTAACTGTTGGGACGACCATTCAGAGTGGTTGCCATGTATGACAACGCGTTTAGCAATATATGGGATATCGTCCTCTCCCTGCGTAGTCTTCGCCTACGACACAGTGATTTATTTAGGTACAGCGTACCTGCGTCGCACGCGGCATTATCGCAGGGGAGACAGTTTTACGAGGATGTAACTGTCACAATAACTCGCAGAAAACAGATTCAGCATCAAGGTAATACAAAACAATATGCACAAAAAATAATGAAGACATGTTACACTCATGAATACCTCCGAGAATAAGACTCATGGTTATAGCAGACTCAAAGACATCTTCTGGAAGCAAGTTCCACTCTTTGACTGTTTTAGGAAATAAATTAAAAGTCTTTTACTATTAAAAGTCTTTTACTATTAAAAGTCTTTTACTACTAGGAAATAATGATTTTGCAAACGTATTCGTTTTGCAGTCATGCTCGCGCACCTTTTTGGAGTGGTCGTCACGAGTAGAGGTGTAGGTTGGATCAGACAGATGGTTGCGCTATGCCTGTTTGATTATAGAAGATACTGTGGAAGAATTTGAGCCTCAAATTTTTTCTTCTTGCGCTTAACGTTTCTAAGACCAGCACGGCCTTTATTTCAGCGATACTTTGAAAAGAGTTATAATTATTGGAGATGAAGCGTGCAGCCTGATTTAGCAGTTTTTCTTTTGATTGTATCAAATAGCCCTGACATGGGTCTCAAAGAATGCATGCGTAATCGAGGATAGATCTCACGTGCAAAAAATAAAGTGTTTCTTTAAGGTCCTTCGACGCTTATTTGAGATTTCTACGAATAAAAAGCGGCATATTACTTGCCTTAGATATTTACTGCTGGATGTGTGCATTCCATTTTAGTTTCTGCATGCAATAAACGACAAAGTATTTTCATTCCGACAAGTTCTTGATTGTTATGTTTCAACTTTGTATTGTGTTTGAGATTCGAGCTTTTTATTTGAGAAACGGACATGATTACATTTATTAATGTTAAGACCCATATTCCAGAGCAGACACCAATTTGCTATGTGTGGAGGTCGTTGTGCAGGATGGTTACGTCTGAGGGTCAATTTTTTTCTCTGTACAAAAAGGCAGTCATATGCAAATAGTTTTTTGGGGGACTGTATGTCATCTACAATGACATTAATAGAAATCAGAAATAGCAGAGGCCCCGGAACGCTGCCCTGGGGAACTTTTGAAGATACTGTTATTTACGATGAGCTACAGCCGTTCAGGACCACACATTGTTTACGTTCCTTTAAGTAACTGCTTATCCAGTTTTTTGTTCTATTACGCATTTTTAAAGGCGCTAGCTTAATATTTATTAAGTGATGAGATACGCTGTCAAACGCGTACCTGAAATCAAGTAATACTGTATCTACTTGCTTATTCTTGTCAAGAGAGTTGCCCATAAAGTGTTGGAACTCAACTAATTGTGTATTGCATGAGTGACCATTACGAAAACCGTGCCGCGATGCAGTGAAAAAGTTAATGGATTCGAGGTATTTAAATATTTCAGTGTATAATAGAGTCTCAAAAATCTTGGAGGAAACTGAAGTTAAAGATATAGGCCTGTAATTTTCCACCAGCTACTTATCACCTGATTGAAAGATGGGATTAATAACTGCGACCTCCCAGTCCAGTTGAATCAATCCTGTCTCGAAAGAGGCTTCAAATGTAATACAGAGATATTGTGCTATTATACAGTGGCATTTCTTCAGAATTATGTAGGAGACCACCTAGATTGCGCCGTTTCGGCTCGCCCTTGACAGGCAGGCAAATAGCACACTCGACGCCACGCAGCAGAATGTCACAAGGGAAGAAGACACGCTCAATGTTGCCTCATATCTTCAGCGTGCAGACGTGCCAGGCTACGAATCAAAGACCAGCAGTGCACACACGTCCGGCACTACAGCCTATGAATACGCGATGGGGAGTGGAAGCCAAGCGACAGTCGAAATGTTTAAACAAATGCTCCTTCAAGGACTCAGCGATAAAGTGCTATGGCTTTAATTCGGGCCTTACGAGATACTTTGCCGAATAAGTGAACTATAGACTATGAAGTCGTTCCTAATGGAGCGACAGCACGGTACTGACCACGCGCACGCCTTTGAAGTGGTGCATGTGTGCCTCAGGCCTTATTATGCGCGGTATTAAGGCGGAAGCCTTTAATGTCTCATCGTTGTAAGCAGCAGTTGTCGACAGAAAATGTCACGCTTTTCAATTGGTGGAAACGGTCGTGACGTCACAGTGCGCGAATTTCAAACGGGGCCAATTGTACTTTGCCTAGTAACCATGCAACCAATTGAAGGGATCGTATAGTGATGCTCCAAGTAAGTGGAACTGAGCTTAGTTAATTGCTTAATTACCGAATTAGTTTTACTAGTCAGGCCATATAAATAAATAAAACCGATTAAGAAATTGGTCGAGCTCAGGAATCGAACCCCGGTTTTCGGCGTGAGAGACGAGCATGCTATTCACTCCGCCATGCCAGCTCGATGGTTTGGAATGAACAAAGGCGCGTCTAGTGAATACGATGTCTTCACTCACTCTCATCCTCCTCCATTCCCTTCCGGCGAGGTTTAGGTGTCCACCAACAAATGAGAGACAGATACATTTCCTTTCCTCAAAAACCAATTTACCGACAAGAGAGGCGTAGAACCGAATGGGCGATGGCGTTCTATGGACTCCTTGGCAGCGTTGCAAGACGCTGTCGCGTTCCACTCTTAGGGGCGAAGCTTAACATCTTAACCACACATCAGTGACCACACTTTAGGTCAAAAAAGTGCCCCCCCCCCCCCTGAATTTTGTGACACAGTTACTGCGTAATTTCCTTTCCTCAAATACAATTTTCATTTCCTTCATTACGGCGCCTCTTTATCTATCTTCTTTCACTCCCACTTCCTCCCTTCCTCTACGGTACGGTTCAGGTGTCCACCGAGATGACAGAGAATTACTGCGCCATTTCCTTTCCTCAAAAAGCGTTGCGTTCAAAGGGCAAGGCATCGCGCCGAACGGGTGGTGGCGTTCCGTGTACTCCCTGGTAGCGCTACAACGCGCTGTCGCGTTCCACTCCTAAAGGCGAAGCTTAAGCATCATTAATTAGCAGTTAATTAATATTCAGGCATTAATCAGTAATTAACCATTAATTAGTGATTTGTCATCACTTAGTTATTAGTACTCAATTACATGTGACGCCACCAGTGCCACAGAAACAGCGAAGGTGGTGCGGAAAACGCTTCCGCCTCTACCCACTTTAGACAGTCAAAGTGCCCCCTGAATTTTTAGCTTCTTTATGTTCGCACTCTAGGCGTTGTTTTGCCTTCTTTCATTGTTGTAAAGCATCAGGACGGCGCTTCTTTGTAAGGGGACTAGTGCGACGAAGCTTTGACTGTTTGTTTGTTCATGTTGAAAACAGACGGCATGCGGATTTATCACTTTGTGACGCGAGATGGGACCAGGCTTACCTCCTATGATCGCTGCCACGTGCAAGCGCTTCTACGTTGTCCGCAACTTTTGCGGTTGTTTTTCGGGCTTTATCTCGATAGCTCCTTGTCAGCTTTTCATAGAGCGCAGCCTGGAGCAGCGGTGATTCTGTCCCTTGATGACTGCCGAGCACGCTCACTGCTTCAGCCACCACTGATTTGTTCAGTTTTGTGGGTGCAAATTAGCCCAGTCAATTTCAGAACGTCTTCAGTGACACGTTCAAAGTCCACGGCTTTATAACAACCACGTGAGAATGTGACGGCGTCATGCGCCCCTTATCCGCCCTCGTGCAGTGCAAGGAAGGCTGAGTGCCGTCACGGCTTTCATCGATTATATCGCAATCATTTTAAATGATTGTGATATAATGATCAGTGCTTCTCCTGCAATTTTAACGAATTCGGCCTCTTGAAGCTCGCCAAATTCTAAAAGCTTTTGAGTTAAATAAAGTCTTCCGCTATTAAGAGTTATGGGCGTTTTTACGTGATGTTTAAAATACAATTACTGCATATGGGATATCAGAGACGTCGTAGTTGAGGGCTGCGGCTAAATTGGGATCCCTCGGGTTTTTCAACATGCGCTGATAACACATAGCACACGAAACTTTCTGCGTTTCGCAAGCATGGAAATATGCCCGCCGCAGCCGTCATGGTCATTAACAGCAACCAACCGCATTAAAAAACTTCTAAGCCAGAGGCAACTAAAAAAACAAAACATCTGTGCGCATCGAAACTGGTCGACATGTGTCACCTGACCTCCGCAAAGGAAAAACAAGCCTGCGTGTAGGCCGCACTCCGTGAAGCAGATGTATCTGAGAGTCACGTGACAAGTGATTCAGCGGTCAAAACAACCTTTTATTTATCGGAATGAGTTGAATGAGAGCTTAGCTTCGCTAGGAGTTGCAGCTAGCTGAACAACCCGAAAAAAATGTTTCCTGCTGCCCGTCTCATGGTAAGAACACTGAAAGTTTCAGCTAACGTGGTATTTACTTAATTAACTCTCATTAAATGTTAATTACGTGGAAAAACCGAAGAGGATCTGCAGAGAATGCACACTGTGACTTTTTACTGAAACGTTGATTTGATTTTATGGTCAGGAGAGGCAGCGGTAATAGTCTACTTATATGAACAAAGAAAAACTTTGGGGTGGTCAAGAACAATTTGGACAGATAAAGGAGGACCTTTTCTTCGAAGTTTCCAAGCAATAAATTTAACCTTCAGAGTATTAAGATAACTTTTCCATCAAGACGCGAGATCTTGTAAAGATTTGTTTCAACGGTCTAACACGAAAAGGCTGAGCTACGACGGCAGACATCTGGAGTTCCGATTAAATTAGGTCCTAACTGTAGACTACTACGAAAATAACTAAGATGGAGACCTCATGTTCACGACACTCAAAGCGGAGGCATCCCTGAAACGCAGTCTTTCTGTCTCACTCGTTTTATGTCACAGAACTCCATTTGTATGCGCCGTCAATCTTTACTGGCGCAAGCCCTTTCGGTCACTACCCTGGCGAGCGCCTGCTTTACGGTATACATGTTATACTTCTTCCAAAGCTAAAGTCACCTAAGGAATCTTGCAATTCGGGAACCCGCTGCTAGATAAGATTATTTAAATAGGTATTTGCTAGTTGTAGTTTCCCTTGTGCGCACATACACATGAGTTCATCTGATGTGATACCAGTGTACGGAGCTCTGACACAGCTTATCATCTTATTTGAAACGCATCTTTTGTGCACATTCGTTTCTCACCCAGCGTTTCAAATCTTTTGAATCTATACGAGCTGTTTGACCCAAGTAACAAATGCCGCGCCTTGGATGCTCGTGTGTAAATCGTTAGTGAAAGGACAGGTTTGTTCGCACCGATTCGTTTACAGAAAAAAAAAACAACTCGCTAGTTTCAATGGTGATTTAGTAGCACTACAAGCCGGTAATTTATGGCATCAGTCAAGTTTCCTACTACGCTGAGTCCATGGATTGTCTTCAAGCTTTGTACGATGTTTTTTCTGGATACTCTGGTTTGGTTTATGGGGTTTAATGTCCCAAACCGACTCAGGCTATGAGTAATGCGGTAGTGGAAGGCTGTAGATAATTTAGACCGCTCGAAGTTCTTTGGCGTGCGCTGCCATCGCACAGTTACAGTCCTCTGCCATTTCGTTTACTACGGAATGTGACCGGTACTCCAGAAATCGAGCTCGTGTCACTCGTTTCAGCATCCGAGCATCATAATCACTAAGACACAGCGGCGACTTTTTGGCCATTGTGATGCTGTGTTGTATTGTGTTTGGCTTAATGGCGCATAAGCGGCTAAGGCTATCATGCGCCAAGCTCAGGGTATAGAAAATTGTTTTATATAAGATGTTATACAAAAGTGTAAATCAACGATGGTGTAAAGAGCCTAAAAAGTCATTTCGTGCAGCCTAGTAAAAATATAAAACCAAATTTTAGAAACGACTTATGGTAAAAGCTTTCAGGTAGGTTAGGTAACATCTGCGACCATTCTTGGCTGCGCAAGGATGTCGAGGCTCCCAACAAATCAAATAAAGACCCAGTGTGATGCATTTGTGTACGTAAACAAGCTTCAGTATAGAAGGTAGCAAAAGGAGTAAACTGAAACATTGGCACATATATTTACTGCTATAAAATTTAATTAACAACATTACAGAAGTAACGGACTTAAATTTGGTTTCAAAATGCCACATAAGGCGTTCTCAATCTGGCTGTTACTTCCATACTAAGCAAAGTAGGGATATATATATATATATATATATATATATATATATATATATATATATATATATATATATATATATATTATTTTTTAGCCTCATATTCTAGAATATTTAACAGTGTCTAAAATAGACAAGTAGATAATCCGTATCTTGCAAATTTACGGAGATTTTAGCTTGGCCCGATGCCCCAAACATTTTCTCTCACTGTACTGAGGCACTTCTGCAACAAATCCTACCAATTTTGCATAAACATGACTTCAAGACCATGCATCGCAGTATATTGAAAAATGTTAAAAGTGCACTGAAGATGAAGAGGAATCTGAACTCGTCTTTTTGCCGCGGGAACTCAGTCTGCACGTTCCGGGCATTCTTAGAAAGTTCGATTTATTGTCCTGTGTGGCTGATTTTCCTAATTAAATCGAATTAACGTCCGGCTACCGCCTTTTTTTTTAATTCTCCCTAGTACGGTGGGCGGAGTCGACCAACGCGTGGAGTGCATTTCAGCCAGTCCCGCGGCGGCTTGCGGCGGATAATACGTAGTAGTCCGTAGAAGAAAATAGTCCGCGCGTATTTTTATTTCTGCGGACTTATTTCGCGGCTACATTATCTGCGAATGAAACTATTTATTCACGGAAACCTAAAAAACAAAATAAAGCGAAAGCAAAGCCTCCGCGGAGCTGGCTGCAAGGCACTCCACGCGTTGGTCGACTCCGCCCACCGCACGAGGGAGAATTCAAAAAAAAAAGGCGAGAGCCGGACGTTAATTCGATTTAATTAGGAAACTCAGCCACAAAGGGCAATAAATCGAAGTTTCTAAGAATGCTCAGAGCGTGTAGATCGATTTCCCGCGGCAAAAAGACGAGTTCAGATTCCTCTTCTGTGCACCTTTAAGGTATGCTCAGAATCACGCTAATATTAGGACCAGTATGGTAATCCTCCGATTTTGCATGCCTGCAAGCCTTTCGGGTTGGTTTACAAGCGTGCACACATTTTAGCGCAAACTCTGGGTTGTTATATGCAGGTTTTAAAAAGTTCTTGTGCGTAATGTTTAATAATCAACCAACCGTTTTTAGTGCACTGAAAGCGCATACAGATATAATCAAGAATGCACTCCTTTCTCCATATTGTTTGCTGATAAGCATGTTTCCAAGTTAATTTCATTGCCTTTAATTGTCAGTTCTTCCTCTTTCTCTTTATATAAAAACCACAGATTCATTCTCTGAGGGGTCCCGCCGCGGTGCCTTAGTGGTTACGGCGCTCGGCTGCTGACCTGAATGACGCGAGTTCTATCCCGGCTGCGGCGGCTGAATTTCGATAAAGACAGAATTCCAGAGGCCCGTGTACTCTGCGATGTCAGTGGACGTTAAAGAACCCCAGGTGGTCGAAATTTCCGGAGCCCTGCACTACGGCGTCCCTCATAGCCTGAGTCGCTTTGGGACGTTAAACTATAATGAACCAAACCAAAACCAATATTCTCTGAAGGCATTGGTCGAATGCTTATAAAGCGAGAAAATCATTGCGTCTTCCCTTTTTTCAGCTCTCATGGCTCTAGCCAGCCTGGGAGCCATGCTGTTCGTGGCAATTAGTTTATTCCAAAAAAATTTAGCTTTAAGAAGCCGCAACTTGTGAACGGCATTGAAACATTTACGCTGTGATAAGGAATACAGCGCCACATCGTAACTATAAAGCTGTCACAGTTATATCCTTCATCTCTTCCCCCACGGCGCGGTTGAGGTGTCCACGCCTACTCCTTGTCTCGTTGCTTCCTTGTCACCACTGAGCGCATTTAAGCTAGAGAGGAACGCGAAACAGTCGCTGCATCCTTCTCTTTCCCCCAAAAAAACAACAACAAAAAACAACATATCAATGTCTTGCTAGTGGTGGTCAGTCGTGCAGGCAGCATGCGCAGGAATGTTTTGCCCACTGCACATAGTTCAAGCGCATGTTTTTCACATAGCACATAGTTCACTTGCAAGCATAACTGCCACGTCCTGGCTGCCCGAGAATTTCGATCTGAAGTCTGTATTCGAGTCGACGAGAAAGTAAAAGAAAAATAATTTGAAATTCTTATGTAATCCGCTAAGCTCAGTGGATGCAGCACCTTGGAGCTACTTCCAATTATGGCGCCTTATAGGAAGAAAACGCACTTGCCACAAAAGTCGCCCATATATAAATTTTTTTTAACGCCACTCCATTCACGCGATGGGCAGGTTGTTTGCGAAGAAAGAAAATGGCGCAGTAACTGTCTCACGTCTTGGTTGACATCTCAACTGCGCCATGAGTGAAGGGAGGAAAATGAGAGCAAAAAAAGAAAGAAGAGGTGACGTAATGAAGGGCTCCAGCATAATTTTGACTACCCGGAGATCTTTAACGAGCACTGACATCGCACCCACGAGCGCCTTTCGCGTTTCGCCTCCATCGAAACGGAGCTGCAGCAGAGCTTTACGCCGTGAATAACTCCTGCTATGTACCTCCCTTCGTTCTCTATGTACCTCTTTTTCCTGATCATCCGTTCCCCGATAGCATGGTTCAGGTGACCAGTGGAAATGACACTGTTGTCGTCCCTTTTGTTTCTAAAATCCCAATCACTTGAACTAAAGGAATAATTGTGACGCTGAAATGAAGGTCGTGACAATGGGCGTGGCAGGCGGAATGAACACAGACCAGAAGATGTAGGGCTTGCCGTCCCGATGAAAGGGATGATCAGATGACGATCGCATGAGCGCTGGTCCAGGAAGCTTAAGGGCTACAGGTCACCTTGGGCCGACAGCCGAGGCCCGTGGACGCACGGAGTAGTGGGAAGGGGGCTATGTTCGAACATGCGGGTGGCTTCTCGGGCCGGTGGGGTCATAGGTTCTGGTTGTGGCGTTGTCGCCAAGCCGTCGTGTCTTCTGGACGGGGCGGGCGAGCAACGGCGAGGTCGGTTAGGGTTTTGCAGGCTGGGGCGCAGCCAGACGGCGCGGACAAAGAACGCACAGTTGACGACCACTGGCGACGGAGGACGCCGAAGCTCCAGAACTAGGATGAAGATGATTTCCCGCACCTTCACGGAATGTTAAATGACGACAAGCTGATGAAAACATGGACTACATGACAAATGGCTAAGGCATGATTTAATGGCGGTGGGCCTCGCGAGCCCTCCGTTGATGATGATGATGATGTCTTCAGGCTTAATGGCACATACCCACGGCGAGGGATTGGCCAGGGTGCATGGCGGATACAAACGCACTCATGTACAGGGAATGGAGAATTTTGATAATTTTGACACGCAGAGCTAGAATTTATACAAAACAAAAAAAAAACAGTGAAGGAAAAGTAGTGAATTCCCATTCTAGCCGGGGAATCTACAAGAGGAAATTATATAATCGCAAATATAATCGCACAAAGGTTTCAGGGCATATCCCTTAGAGCTTGCCCCGAACGACAGGACAATTGGAATAGATTGAGGAAGCCCGAGTCGACTCTGTTTCGCGCCGCTGCCCACTTTGTCGTCTTCTAGTCCGTGACTATATAAAACCGCTTTTTTAACCGGACTTGATTGCACGATATTGGCTGTACTAATGACTAACTGAATCATAGCGGTATTAAATTTCTATCTTCACAGGAAATTGGACTGCTTTCGGAAATGGTGCTAATAGTATGATCAAACAGCTTCTGCAGGAAGTGCCGGGAATGACGCATTTGGCTACCATATAGCTATAAAAACCGTTTGATTCTGCTCAAGCAGCACCTAAGCATGGCTTGGTGGAGTTCTACGTAAATACGGCAATATTCCAACCAACCAGAATGGGTCAGAATTCTACGCAGGAAGTGTGAACAAATACAAATCAGAGGGATTGTCGGGCACATTTAGTACACTAATACTCTCTCTGCACTATCCGAGCGAGATCTTGGGATGTACGCTTGCGCTGTTGGGAACCTTGAGACAAGCGAAGTAGTAAATAATAAAAATCAAATAGATATCCATGACTGGGAGCCGAACCCGCGGTGGAGCAACACATCGGCCTTGCATGCCGCTGTGCGAGAGCAGTAAGGTTATCGCCAAAGGCGAGCACACCTCGTGTTAAACTGGAACCACCACTCTCGCGCTGTGCATTGTATATCTTCTGCTTAGTTCATTAATACTGCTATAGAAGTAATATTTGCATTTTGAGCTATGGGGCGGTATTGACAGAGGTGTGCTCTGCAAGCGTTGGCGTGGGGAGCGTTGTGGCAGAAACACGCCATCAGAGCAATACGCGTTGGCGTTGACAGCATTCCTGCAGAGACGCGACAATGGAGCTGACGTCGCATGCGTACATTAAACGAATTGGCATTGACGATGAAAAAGGTGAAGACGGGCATAACTGGCTTCCTTGCTCAGTGAAAACCTTAATCGCGCTTTAGGGAACGTGGCAGTGGGGTCTACATGCAAAAATTACTGTTTTCGTGTAATATAATATCATGGCCAGATCACTAAAACGCAAGGAAACTGGTAATCAGTACAGAGTATCCAGTAACGTAGAACTGAAGAGAAAAACGGTAAACAAACAAAAAACGGGGGCAGAATTATTCAACTTGATAGCAGAGGTCAAGTACCGGCAAGAAAATCTATAAAACGTTTATACTAGTCGTGCAAATAAGTTGGCAAAAACCTTTAATACACCGTTAAGTTGTGGGAAGGAATAAAATCTTCTCTGTGTGATAATGTAGCAGTGAATGTAGCGTGCAAGGCAAAGGTTGCTCATCTTAGCAACTTCTGCGGATGGGTGCAAGCATTTTTTTAGTGTCTGGTGTGACGAAAACTTGATTTTAATTCTATTTTTCAAGGTATGCATCAATAACATCAAATTTAACAAAACATTTGTAACTCAAAATCAACTTATAACTATAGAAGTAAAACTAGCAAAAATATCTTATTTCGAAAAAGGTTTTGTGGTGTATGTACATCATCAATGAAATACACGGCTCT
This sequence comes from Amblyomma mixtum, assembly GCF_055824585.1. Taxonomy (NCBI): domain Eukaryota; kingdom Metazoa; phylum Arthropoda; class Arachnida; order Ixodida; family Ixodidae; genus Amblyomma; species Amblyomma mixtum. Next base: position 250,701,378 of record NC_143012.1, read on the forward strand.
TTTCTGGAGCGTATGGAGCTTGTGTAAGATTTGTAGACCTGTTGTGCCCCAGACCATGCTGAAATACTGTATGAGAGATATCACTAAAGCATTGTAGTGTATAACGTTCACCTCAGCAGGGAGACTATATTGCCTACGGGCAATTACACCAATGCCAGATGACAATATGCGTTGATGTCGTCAAGATGCTCATTTCAATTAATGAAATTTGAGACATTTGAGAAATTTACTCCAAGGGTATCAACAGAACCCCTCACCTCTAACTCCTCAGAGTCCAGAAAGAAATTCATCTGCTTCGTCAACGTTTTCCTTGTTGCCGTTTTGCTTCTAGACATTGCCCTGTTATGCAAAACACAAAACAAATTTCAGTTAATGCTTCAAGAAGTAAGCAGAAGTAGAGTAGTAGGCTTAAATTCGAAGACCAGAAAACAAATGTTCAAAAAACGTAATGAGATGCAGCATCAGTAATTTAGTACATCTGTCTAGGCCAAGCAGTAGCGGCAGATCCGTATTCTGAGGAAAATTACCAAGATAATTGTAATACATTGGAATGCATTTTACTGGTACTCTCTAGTGATGAACAGGAACGTGCGCATATTCTGCTAGTGCCCATCTTTGATGCCTATTCCCATGGACCAAAAAAAAAAGTGCTGAGACTAGAATAAGGACACAGTGAACATAGAAGGAAAGAGAAGTGATAGGGAAACCGTGAAAGCAGAAATAATATATTCTTAACGCGAGTACTAATTGTAGCTTGCGATACCCAAGCGAAAATAAGAAGACAAAAAAGGCTTGTTGCAGAAATGCAATGCAAAGAGGAGGTTACAGGTGGTCTGTTACGGTAACGAAATGGCACAGTTCAGAGGGGAGTCATGTCTGAGATCTAGGAGACGGCAGTGGGTCCGGTGCGAGGATGAGATAAGTTGGAAAAGGGTGGTGATAGCTGGTCCATGCAAGAGCTAATGGCGCTGTAGAAGGAAAAGCCTCCTTTCGTTTTTCCGCATTGAGAACGCCTGTGCGTTATGTCTTCGTGCATCTATAAGATATTTCGAAATCACAAACTTCTTTCATCTTGTTATTAGCTTTATTGCTAAATGCCGCAAGAGTGAGAACTTCCAATTAATAAGAGCCCCTAGTATAGGAAAAATAATTAATGAAGAGATATAGAACGTGACTGAGGTGGTGGAAAATTCGTACATGAAATTGTGGCATAAACGAAATTTATTATCATTAACATTATCAAGCGGTGCAGTGTGTTGCTCCGTTTCGTATTCGCAAAATATTGGTCCATGTCCTGGAAAGAGTTTGGTCGAGAAATGAAAAACACACTTAAATCAAATGTACAATCGCAAGTAAAAATTATTAGTGCTAGTGACGTCCTACATCAACATCATAGCAACCCTTGGAGCTGCGGTTACGAACACGCCCATAACAAAAGCGGCAGGTATATTCGCATAACGAGGCGCAGCGCCAGCCACGTGGTGCGTTTTTCAACACTACGGTGACGTCATTGTGCTAATCATATTCACTCGCAACCGTACTGTATTGGTTAAAATGTTTGCTGAATGCCAGTGTCATCTTTAAAATCATCACTCTCAACATTAACCTCGAGGGATCAATGCTGCTCTAGTTTTCCGCCAAACGGGGGATTCGTTACAATAATAATGAACTAGCTGCTTATTCTCAATTTTACATCATGCGCTGCCTTTTGTTGAATATGGAGCACGTCAATGGTGATGATTTATTCGGAATTCCGAAAAAAATGGCGGGCAGGTTAATAGTTGGTCCACCTGCTCTAATAAGCCTCACAAGTCACCGAAGCGCACACAAAGCGAGAAATTCTGATTTCATTTTCAGTTTAAGGTGCGACATTTCGTCTGCAGACCACGCCGTAGGCACTTAGTGGCTCTTCTCGCCTATTTTCTAACTCCAGTTATAAACAAAATTTGCACAGAAAAACAATTCGGATAAACGCAAATGCAACTTTTCGCAAAAGTTTGAAGCGGGCTAAATGGATATAAGAATTGGTGTGGAAAAAACATCGTTGCATAGTAAAAGTTCCTTTCATCGAGCTGCAGAGTATCGCTGAAGCCCAAGGTCAAAATGAGCAAAAAGTTCCAGAAACTTTAAAGCTAATTTTGCTGCCTGGAGTACATTTAACTCTAAAATATCATGTGATCGCATTTAAAATCAGCACCGCAAAGTTTTACCCTGCACTGATAACACTGCTTTATTTCTACCTGCATGCGCTGTTTCCGGCTGCATTAGTAACGTAGCAGCACCTGGTTTGCGACCTGTACGGGATGTTCATATTAAGAGAGAATAATGCATTAATAGTAACAGATGCGGATTTTAAGCAGCTGTGGCTCTGAGGTACTAGTGAGTTGATCGGATGTGACTGTATCCTGAATGAAAATTCAGGATACAGTGGGGCTACGCAAAGCAAAAAACACAGGTTTCATACAGCACAAAAAGCGCTTTACGTGGTATGTAACCGTCAGGTCTGATGTAGTTTTTACGGGTCGAGCCACGCACGAAGGCTATATGCTCCGGATGTCGCCGCAACGGCGCCCGTAACGTTTGTTTTGTTTCTGTTTACGTTTATGTGAGCATACGCGAGGTATGCTCAGAATCACGCTAATATTGTGACCAATATGGTAATCCTCTGACTTTGTATGCCTGCAAGCATTTCGGGTTAGTTTACAAGCCTGCGCACATTTTCGCGCAAACTCTGGGTTGGTATATGCAGGTTTTAAAAAGTTCTTGTGCGTAATGTTTAATAATCAACTAACTGTTCTCAGTTAACTGAAAGCGCATACAGCTATAATCAAGAATGCACTCCTTTCTGCACATTGTTTGCTGATAAGCATGCTTCCAAGTACAATTGTCTTTAATGGTCAGTTCTTCCTATTTCTCTTTATATTATAACCAGCCACGGTGGCTCAGTGGTTACGGCACTCGGCTGCTGACCGGAAAGACGCGGGTTCGATCCCGGCTGCGGCGGCTGAATTTAGATGAAGGCGAAATTCTAGAGGGCCGTTACTGTGCGATGTCAGTGGACGTTAAAAGCCCCGGGTGGTCGAAATTTCCGGTCGAAACCCCAATAAACCAAACCAAAACCCTCATTCTCTGAAGGCGTGAGTCGAATGCTTACAAAGCGAGAAAATCATTGCGTCTTTCCTTTTTTTCAGCTCCCACGGCGCTAGCGAGCCCGGGAGTCATGCTGCGCGCGGTAATTACTTAATTCAAAAAAAAAATTTCCTTTAAGTGGCTGTGACTTGTCAACGGCAATGAAACATTTACTCTGCAATGAAGAATACAGCGCCACACTAATTGTACAGCTGTCGCAGTTGTATCCTTCATCTCTTCCCCCATGGCGCGGTTGAGGTGTCCACGCCTATTCCTGGTCTCGTTGCTTTCTTGTCACCACTGAGCGCATTTAAGCTAGCGAGTAACGCGAAACAGTTACTGCATCCTTTTCTTTTCCGAAAAAAAAAACAGAAAACAACCTATCAATGTCTTGCTAGTGGTGGTCAGTCGGGCAGGCAGCATGCGGAGGAATGTTTTGTCTGCTGCACATAGTTGAAGCGCATATATTTCACATAGAACATAGTTCACTTGCCAGCATAACTGCTACGCTCGGACTGCCCGAGAATTTCGGTCTCAAGTCTGTATTCCAGTCCACGAGAAAGTAAAAGAAAAATAAATTGAAATTCATAATTAATCTTCTAAGCTCTGTGGATGCAGCACCTTGGAGCTACTTCCAGTTATGGCGCCTTATTAGGAAGAAAACGCGCCCGCTACAAAAGTCGCCCATACATAATTTTTTTTAACGCCACTCCTTTCACGCCATGGAGAGGTGGTTTGTGAGGAAAGACAATGGCGCAGTAACTGTGTCACGTCTTGGTGTCACCCAGACTTCGCGCACTTTTACGTGGGAAGCTCCCAGACACCCTTAGAGCGTGTGGGGGTAGCGGTCTCGGACTCGAAGGAGATGCCCTCGACTCAGCGTGGCAAGCTCAGCGGAGACCAGCTACCAAGTGACAAGAGGTTTTTGGGCGTTCGGTGCCCAGCTTTCGCTGGTCGCAAGCAAGAGAATGGGTCGAAGCCAGAGGTTTACAAAACAAAACAGAGTTTATGCAGCAAAGATACGATACAGAGGGTTACACAATCACTAGTACAAGCACATACAAAGTGATTAACAAACGATGCAACTTGTGCAAGGTTAAATTAGAGAGAGAATACAATACAGAGGCAATATTGCACCTAAAGTGCACTAACGCAAGAGAGAGAGGTAAACAAACAAAACACAATTTGTTCACCGGGCACTGCGGCAGTCCGACGACCAGAGTTCCATGACGACGCCGTCCCGCAGACTGGCGAACGTTGCCTCGTTGGTCCGATGCTGGCCGAGTGGTGTTGTCCCGGGAGACGAACGGGCGCGCTTCGATGAAGCTTAAACGGCTGTCCGGACTGACTTAACAGCGGTCAACGCCCTTCTTTTATAGGCTCGCTCTCCCGTCTGTTCGTTGTACGCGCCAAAGTAGGCGCGCACATACACGCAGCATTTGCAGTGCTGTCTCCCTTCTCTCTTCTCACTGGCCGCGCGTCCCCATTGGTCAGAGTCAGGAGTCGTTTCGCGAAGGTTCCAGCGTGTTCTAGCGTGGCGCCGTCGTGCCGGCATCGCCGACGCCCGAGTGCAGAGGAGGGGTACATGTCTTAGCGCACGCAAGACTTCCCCCTCTTCCCCCCGTCAGCTGTAGAACCGACTCGCATGTTCGAGAATAATCGGCGGGGATGACTCATTTCCTCGGCGCACGCCGCGGCGGTGGAGAGAGAGGCACGCGCTCGGCGGGGCTTTCCCTCTCCCCTGTTGGGCTCGCGCGGGCGAGACGCCGTGCGCGCGGCGGTTTTTCTTTCTTTGTTTCTAAAATGCGCCGAATTTTGTGACACTTGGTAGACATCTCATTTGTGCCATGAGTGAAGGGAGGAAAGTGAGAGTTAAAATGAAAGAAGAGGTTTCGTAATCTTTAACGTGCATTGACATCCCACACACGGGCGCTTTTCGCGTTTCGCCTCCATCGAAACGGAGCTGCAGCAGAGCGTTACGCCGTCAATAACTCCTGCTATGTACGTCCCTTCCTTTTCTGTGTACGTTTTTTTCTCGATCATCCGTTCCCCGACAGCGTGGTTCAGGTGACCAGTGGAAATGACACTGTTGTCGTCCCTTTTGATTCTTAAATCCCGATCGCTCGAACTAAAAGAATGGTAGTGACGCTGAAACGACTGTCGTCACAGTGGGCGTGGCAGGTGGGGTGAACACAGACCAGAAGAAGATGTAGGGCTCTCCGTCCCGATGAAAGGGATGATCAGATGGCGATCGGATGAGCGCTGGTCCGGGAAGCTTAAGGGCTACAGGTCGCCTTCGGCTGACGGCCGAGGCCCGTGAACGCACGGAGTAGTATGGGAAGGGGGCTATGTTCGAACATATGGGTGGCTTTTCGGGCCTCGGGCCGGTGGAGTCATAGGTTCTGGTTGTGGCGGTGTCGTCAAGCCGTCGTGTATTCTGGCAGGGGCGGGCGGGGGAGCAACGGCGAGGTCGGTTCGGGTTTGGCAGGCTGGGGTGAAGCCAGATGGCGCGGACAAAGAACGCACAGCTGACGATCACGGCTGACGCAAGACGCCGAAGTTCCAGAACTAGGATGGAGATGATTTCCCGCACCTGCACAAAGTGTCACATGACGAGAAGCTGATCAAAACATGGACTACATGACAGATGGCTATGGCATGATGATTATGATAATGTCCTCAGGCTGAATGGCACATACCCACGGCGGGGGATTAGCCAGGCTGCATATTTAATGGTGGTGGGCCTCGCGAGCCCTTCGTTTCGCGCCGCTGCCCACTTTGTCGTCTTCTAGTCCGTGACAATATGAAACCGCTTTTTAACCTGACTCGATTGCACGATACTGGCTGTACTAATGACTAAATGAATCATAGCGATATTAGGCTTCCATCTGCACAGGAAAATGGACTGCTTTCGACATTAGTGTTAATAATATGATCAAACAGGTTCGGCAGGAAATGCCGGGAATAACGCATGTGGCTACCATAGATCTCTAAAAACGATTTGATTTTGCTCAAACGCTCGACGTCGTACAGCAGCACCTAAGCACGGCTTGGAGGAGTTCTACGTAAATACAGCAATATACCACCCATCCAGAATGGGTCAGAGTCCTACGTAGCAAGTGTGAACGAATACGAATCAGAGGGATTTTCAGGTACATTTAGTGAACTGATACCCTCTCTGCACTTATAGAACGCATTTTAGTACGAAAGCGCTATCTGAGCGAGATGTTGGGATGTATGCTTGCTGTTGGGATCTATGCTTGTAGTATGTAGCTGTTTGCAACTTTGTGCCAAGTGAAGTAGTAAATAATAAAAATCAAATAGATATCGATGACTGGGAGCGGAACGCGTGGCAGCGCAACATATCGGCTTTGCAAGTCGCTGTGCGAGAGCAGTAAGGTTATCGCCACAGGAGAACACGCCTCGTGTTAAACTGAAACCACCACTCTCTCGCTGTGCATTGCGTATCTTGTTCTTAGTTCACTAATGCTGCTATCAAACTAATACTCGCGTTTAGAGCTATGAGGCGGTAGCGACCGAGAGGTGTGCGCTGCAAGCGTTGGCGTGGGCAACATTGTGGCAGAAACACGCCACCAGAGCAATACGCATTAGCGTTGACAACATTCCTGCAGAGACGCGACATAGAAGCTTAGGCCGCCGGCGTACATTATATGAATTGGCATTGACGATGAAAAAGTTGAAGATGGACATAACTGGCTCCCTGCGTCAGTGAAAACCTTAATCGTGCTTTCGGGAACGCGGTAGTGGTGTCCACCTGCGAAAAACTGTTTTCGCGTAATATTTCATGCTTAGGATTGCGCAACCACGAGCAAATTTTTAGAGGTAAATTAAGAAGAAGTAGCAAAATAACCTAAAGGATAACGAACTGGTTAGCAGCCACCTGGATGTCACCGTTCACAGCATCAGTCATCTTATATTTTCTTTGGAAAGAAGGAGCGTGGTCTAAAAGCCTCACTAGCTTTACGTGGTCCGAAGTTTTTACAAGTTGTTGAAACCGCAGAATGATCACCACATCTCCAAAAGTACCGGCCAGAAAATCTATAAAACGTTTATACTAGTCCGGCAAATAAGCTGTCAAAAGTATTTAATACACAGTTAAGTTGTAGGAAAGAATAAAATATTCCCTGTTTAATAATTTAGCAGTCAAGGTAGCGTGCAAGACAAAGCATGCTCGTCTTAGGAACTTCTGGGGATGGGTACGAGCATTTTTTGGTATATGGTGTGACGAAAATTTGATTTTAATTGTTTTTTCAATGTATGCATCATGAACCCAAAATTTAACAAAACATTTGTATTTCAGCATCAACCTGTAATTATACAAGTAAGAACTAGCAGAAATATCTTATTTCGAAAAAGGTTTCGTGGTCTAAGTGTATGTGCAGTATTTGTCAAAAGTAACCAGGCTCCAGGGTTTGCTTCTCATTCGTTTAGCAGAGCCCACACGTCTTCCCTAAAGATCAAAAAGTTCTTTGAAGTTCAGAACAGCGGTTCTTCTTACCATACAGAGATTTAGAGCTTGAGGGTTGACATAATAGCTCTAATATACGACTGAGAAGAAAAACGTGCAGCCTGGTTACTTTTGACAAGGACTGTACATCATCAATGAAATGCAGGGCTCTTTTGTGGAGCATATGTAGTTCGTGTAAGATTTGTAGACCTGTTGTGCCCCAGACCATGCGTAAATACTATATGAGAGATACCACTAAAGCATTGTAGAACATAACGTTCGCCTCAGCAGGGAGAATATATTGCCTACGTGCAATGACACCAATGCCAGATGACAACATGCACTGAGGTCGTCAAGATGCTCATCTCAGTTAATGAAATTTGAGGAGTGTACTCCTAGGGTATTAACAGAACCCACTACCTCTTACTCCTCAGAGTCCAGAAAGAAATTCATCTGCTTTGTCAACGTTTTCCTTCTAGCTGTTTCGCTTCTAGACATTGCCATGTTATGTAAAACGCAAAAAAATTAGTTAATTCTTCAAGAACTAAGCAGAAGTAGAGTAGTAGTAGGCTTGAATTCCAAAATCAGAAAACAAATGCTCAAAAAAGGTAATCAGGTGCATCATCAGTAATTTAGTACATCTGCCTTGGCCAAGCAGTGGCGGCAGGTCCGTATTCTGAGGAAAATTAACAGGATAATTGTAATGCGTTGGAATGCATTTCACTGGTACTCTCTAGTGATGAACAGGAACGTGCGCATGTTCTGCTAGTGCCCATCTTTGATGCCTATTCCCGTCGACAAAAAAAAAAAAGGCCTGAGACTAGAATAAGCACACAGTGAGCATAGAAGGAAAGAGAAGTGATAGGGTTAGCGTGAAAGAAGAAATAAGATATTTTTAACGCGAGTACCAATTGTAGCTTGCGGTACCCAAGCGAAAACATTAACATTACCATTAACACTATCAAGCGGTGTAGTGTGTTGCTCCGTTTCGTATTCACAAAATATTGGTCTATGCTCTGGAAAGCATTAGGCCGAGAAATGAAAAACACATTTAAATCAAATGTACAGCCGCGAGTAAAATTGATTAGTACTAGTGACGTCCCACAGGAGCATCATAAGCAACCCTTGGCCCTGCGGTTACGAACACGCCCATAACAAAGGCGGCAGGTATATTCGCATAACGATGCGCAGCGCCAGCCACGTGGTGCGATTTTCAACACTACGGTGACGTCATTGTGCTAATATTTTTCACTCGCGACCGCACTGTATTGGTTAAAATTTTTGCTGAATGCTATTGTCTTCTTTAAAATCATCACTCTCAACATTAACCCCGAGGGATCAATGCTGCTCTAGTTTTCCACCAAACGTGGGATTCGTTAAAATAATAACGAACCAGCTGCTTATTCTCAATTTTACATCATGCGCTGTTTTTTGTTGAATATAGAGTATGTCAATGGTAATGAGTTATTCGGAATTCCGACAAAAAATGGCGGGATGATAAAGGTTGGTCCACCTGGTCTAATCAACCTCACAAGTCCCCGAAGTGCACTCAAAGCGAGAAATTCTGGTTTCATTTTCAGTTTAAGGTGCAACATTTCGTCTGCAGATCACGCCACAGGCACTCAGTGGCTCTTCTCGCCTATTTTATAACTCCAGTAATAAACATAATTTGCACAGAAGAAAAATTCGGATAAACGTAAATGCAACTTTTCCCAAAAGTTTGAGGCGGGCTAAATGTATAGAAGAATTGGTGTGGAAAAAACATCGTTGCATAGTAAAAGTTCCTTTCATCGAGCTGCAGAGTATCGCTGAAGCCCAAGGTCAAAATGAGCAAAAAGTTCCAGAAACTTTAAAGCTAATTTTGCTGCCTGGAGTACATTTAACTCTAAAATATCATGTGATCGCATTTAAAATCAGCACCGCAAAGTTTTACCCTGCACTGATAACACTGCTTTATTTCTACCTGCATGCGCTGTTTCCGGCTGCATTAGTAACGTAGCAGCACCTGGTTTGCGACCTGTACGGGATGTTCATATTAAGAGAGAATAATGCATTGATAGTAATAGATGCGGATTTTAAGCAGCTCTGGTTCTGAGGTACTAGTGAGTTGATCGGATGTGACTGTATCCTGAATGAAAATTCAGGATATAGTGGGGCTACGCAAAGCAAAAAACACAGGTTTCATACAGCGCAAAAATGCGCTTTACGTGGTATGTAACCGTCAGGTCTGCTGTAGTTGTTTACGGATAGAGCCACGCACGAAGGCTATACGCTCCGGACGTCGCCACAACGGCGCCCGTAACGTCTGTTTTGTTTCTGTATGAGTTTATGCGGAGGCGACGCGAACGCACTATCCCGCCAGCCGCCATAGTCTATTTTCGTCCCAGGGCGACAAATAGCATATGTAGCATTAATCGGGTGAATGGTGCTAGAAAGTATGCTTCGCAGTTTCCTCTCTGCCACATTCTGAAAGGCGGTGAAGCTGCAAAATGATTATTGAGATTCTTAAAAAAAAAAAAAAAAACCTGGAGAGGGCTGTTGATGTACGCAAAGAACATGTTTGATGCTGCATTTTCGGTCTTCTTTTACCTGAAGACACAAAGGCGCACCATTGGCGCTAATTCATTAAATTTTTGTTTGAAATGTAAACATCATGTGGAGCTAAGCCTTTCAAGCTTGGTTAAATGGCTGCAGGCCGCTATTTTTCTGTAGAAGCAATTGACTTCGGTGGGTGAATTCTGCAGAAGTCATAATAAATTACAATACTTTGTTGCAGTAAATACTAAAAAGCAATACGTTTTTCATACGGGTAAGGCATTTTTCATTCTTAAAATCGCAGTGCAATTAAAGACCTAATTTTAATTCGTGCCGCTGTGAAACCTTCGCCAGGTTTCAAAAAGGGTGAAGCCGAGATGTTAGGTTGGCATATGCTAGAGTGGCGTATGCTACAAAAACAGGAAAGCAAAATATACAGCACTAAATATTCAACAATACGTTTTGCTGGGCAAGTTGGAAGTAATTCATATTGTGGACGAGCGCAAAACGAACAATAGACCAAGGAAAGAGAAGACGACACGGGCGCGTTCTAGCAACTGAAATTTTATTGAAAAACCACGTGAAATATATAAGGTACAAAACAAAAACAACAACCAAAATCAGAACCACATCGAAGATTACACAACGGATGTACGACAGTTATCGAGGAAAGCTATCTCGTTTTTATGCAACGCCATGGATGGTTTCGCAACACCCGTGTCAGTGTTCTTAGCGATGCAAATATAAATATTCTCATATATTCTCAAAGTCGCAAGCTAACAAATAAACAGAAGGATACGTTTGATGAAAAAAAAAATACCCTCTGTCATTTTTCCACATAATATATCTCTCGATATGTATTTCGCTGACTTGGTCTTTCCCTTTCCGAAACATCCAAGTTTATGGAGGATATGGCTTCACGCTTCACTCAGGTCATCTTCCGAAAGATGCACAAATTCTGACTTTGTGACAGTTACATATTAACATTTTTATAAAAAATATAGCGCGGCAAAAACGGCTTCTTAGTAGCCCTGTCGACTTTGTATTCTGCTTGCGTTCGTTCTATAAATGAGCACTTGTTAAGCAAGTCATTATTTTTGGTGCCTTTTCAAAAGAGCCTTCTGACATTACTATTAAAAATATCGTTTGCTTCCACCATTAAATGTGTTTTTGTTCGTTAAATGTTCGCATGTTATTTTTATCCTCTTTACTACACTCAGAACGATTTTCAAACGCTTTTTGACAATAGTAAAGCACACAGTTTGGCGGGTTGCATTTCTTGTCCAATTAGACGACCTCACTGAAATCCTTCTTACCTCTTCTTTGCCGTGGTCCCAATTAGGTGGATCTCTGCTATACTGGAATCAGAATGAGGTAGTCCATAAGATCGCCCGCAAAGCATTCACAAGGTCCTCTGCGATCCCCGTGTTAGGCCCTCCCAACCTGTACGAGGCACTGCGCTACAAACGCACCATCTAGCCACACTACATTCAGCTCAGCGACTCATTTAAGGTATCCCCACACCTTACTGCCAACTCAGCGTCGCCGAGATTAAAATTGTCCGAAGAATACACACCAACACACTTGTAACGGTAGGTCGCCAGCATCAATTTTACGAGCAGTCGAACCCATCCTGCCCCAGCTGCCACTGAAGCTACACCAATCCAGTGCACTGTCTTTTTCGGTGTGAATTTCCTGTTCCCCACCTCCTCCAACCAGGGGTACCTGGCTAGGGTCGGACGAATTGGACAGCCAGCGCTCTCTGGTTCTCTATTCCCAGGATATTTGCAGCGCTAAATCAGTTTCCCTTTAACGATATTATTGCCTGTTTTCTAAGCCTGTGTAATCGCGTCCTTTTTTCCAGGAGCTGCTTCCTACCTTCTCCGGTGCACTATACATCGCAGCTCTGACGGTACTGGTGGCTACAATGCTAGCAACCCTGCTGCGTTTTTCGAAGTGCTACATTCGAAAATCGCCGCCTGGACCCCGCTCTTGGCCACTGCTGGGAAGTCTAAAGTTGTCCACAGCCCGCATTGATCCTCTGGAAGCACTCCAGTGGGCTAAAAAATACGGCTCAATTGTCGGGTAAGTTTGGTTTCATGCTGTTTGGCGTCCAAAAGCGACTCAGGGCATGAGGGACATTAAGTGCGATGCGACGTATTTAGGACTATCAGCGAGTTAACGTGCCATAAACCAGTTCGCAGGATGATTTGCAATTAGTCACACGCCATAAAAGGTCGGGCCATATATATCCCAGCAGCACATGTAATCAGCCCGATATTGGAAATGGATAGTTCCACTCTAGTCCTTTATTGGACCGCCATTCACCAATACATTTCCAATACTGCGCAAATTACCTGCGCTGCTAGAGAATCTTAGTATATGCCATGTACTTAAATTTCTTAACTTTGCCAGTGAGAAGTCACATAAATTCTTTTTGGCTCACATACGGTGAGCCGCTAAATAGATGCTCGTGGAACGAAGAGAAGTGCGTTAGAAGTATTCACCAAGAAACTGCGTACGCAGGCGTGCTAGTTGATGGCCTTTTACACTACGAATAATGTTTGCTGCTTGATAAGGGCCGGGACAGAGGACACAACCAGGTCCCCGTGGCGTGTAGTTTTACTCTGGTCCGTGCGTTTTTCGCGCTGGGAACTTCATTCATGTAGAAAATTCGAATTTCTTGAATAAGAGAACTTCAGATAAGCCGCAGATTGCATTTATAGTGCAGTGGATGGAAGTAGGCTTACTGAGTCCGGATACAACATGCAGCGCAGTGAAACGAAAAGTTTGGCTAGTTGACACTGGTTTTTCACGGTTCGAGCGCAAGCTGGCGAAGATAAAGAAGCACAACATACGCTTTACGTACCTAGCAACTTGGGCGTCATCCTTATTTCTCAGTCTTCATCTAATTGCGCTCGGATTATGCAGGATAATGTGCAGCCCAAGTTTAACTTCGTAAAATAAAATCAAAACAAGTCACCATCTGAATTAGGATCCCGGCCTCATCATCGCTTAGAAAGGTGCCTCGATTCTGTCGCTACTCCAGACACACACAAAGGAGTACTTTTTATCAGGGGAATTACACATACACCATGTAGGATCAGATTGGAAAAACTTTATTAATATAAAAGATCACTGGGGTGGGATCAATGGCCCCATAATGTAGGAGGACCTTTCTCACCCAGTCCGAGAGCTTCGCTTGCGTGTTGCCTGGCTTCCTTATGAACCTAAGCCAGGCCTCCCGGGAGGAAGCCAGAAGGCCTTTCGGAGGTGGATTTTCCTTACAGTCCCATAGGATGTATTCGCCTGTTGCTATGTTATCGCAATGTAAGCAGTTGGGATCGATGGATGGTGGGCTAATTTTAAAAAGAAGAACCATGGAGGATTATGAGAAGGCAGTTCGCTTTGTACACAACAGGAGGCGCAGCGGTTGGCTTTTCCGCAACTTGTGTCGCATCTTAAGCGAGTTTCGTCTGCTCGTCGATGGTAAGCGTATACAGATGTCACAGCTAACTTTAGAAAAAGTTTAGCAATACGCCGCAACACAACAGATGTAGGCAACTTGAATTATGCCCACTGTAGGTAGTAATATGTACGTAGTTACCTTGTTATATGTTGATTCGAATAAACAAAGTGAAAATTTTTCCGTTTTAGCCATTCCGTTTCCGCCACAAATTACCGTCCCAAATTACAGAGTACTTAAAACAGAGTACTTAATTCATCAGTTTCAATTTTGGTGTGAGTTAAAGTTTAGCTTTTTCCGCGTTCAAACGAAAACGAAAAGTTTAAAGAAAATCTTACGTCATCTAGCGTTCGTGCGCCGCGATAACAGCACATTCAAACGTGGTATAAGTGAACGCAGCCTCGGTCGAGGTGTTGCGAACGTGCTGGACGAAACCAGTGAAGTGCGCGCTGGCTGTATCATTTAACGCGACAGCTGTGACCTGGCTGCGTTAAGAGCGCTAAACCGCGGGCGTGCTGGTTCCAGGTGTGCATACGGAGGACACAACACTAAGCATGCGGCGTTCGTAGCTTTCCGGCGACGTTTTGCATATGACCTCTTTGCGTTCGACTCATTGCGTTGCTTCTGAAACGCGATTTTCTTCGGCTCGACAGTTGACACGCCTGACCGGCGACTAGGAGCAGATTATTGCTTCGGCTTGCGTTTCGCTACCGGCAGCCAGCATCCTCCCTATTTTGCGCACTGAATACAGGCGGGCGGCGTGATTTCTTTTTTCAATTTTGCCGCCAAAGGCAACTTTATTGTTTTAATGAGACAGAATTGGTGCATCGTTGAACCACTTTACCACTGCGCTAGGAGGGGTATAAGGACTCCCAGATACCTAGGCATTTAGTGAAGGGAATGACTTTCTGCATTTATGGGAATTACCCATTACGCTATCGCGTCATATTCTCACTGCGCAGCTTGTGTCCTCCAAATCTTTTTCATATTTCGCGCACTTTCTTTAATACGTGGAAAAGATAGTTTATAACACGCATTAACAATAAAAACAGACGAATAGAAGGGGGCGTTTTTGGGACGGTCTATAATCTACCACTAGAAGTTCTACCCGAAACGAAATAGCTAAAATGTTACTTTTTTCAATTAGTTTGTGTATTTAATTGACCAAAGCACAAAAGTCTCTGATGCACTACAGAGAGTGGTCACCAACATGATTGAAGATGACTCTACTTGTAGTGCATCAGTATATTTTTAGCCATTATCCATCGGTAGTTTTGACACGCGTCATAATCATAAGCATAGAGAACTGTAACAGGGTTATTGAAATTTGCAGTTGATGCGATCGTAGTTTGTGAATTATGTACCGTTGCTTGCGCCGGAATACTAAACCTCTTCATAGAGTTCAAAAGCGTAGCTTTTTGGGTTTGTTGGTGCATGATCATAGCGATATACTAGCGCAGAATAGGACAGGACACACGAAGAAGCGCTCGTGTTGTTCGTGTCTTCTTCGTGTGTCCTGTCCTACTCTGCGCTAGTATATCGCTCTTCATAGAGACAACCGCACTGAAGCAGGGCTGCTGTTCGTGAGGTTGAATCGGCCAAAAGTTGCACAAAGCTGCTTACAAAAGAAACCTTCCATGACTTAAATGTGTCATTTTCCCGGCGGGTTTTCTGTCTGCTGCGAGGACAGAACACCTAAAAGTAGATGTGTAGCAAAAATGATAAAAATAACGTAAACTTCTTGTGTTGAAATAATTCAGCATTAGCAGCAGTTACCAGAAGGCCCCAACAATCTTTAGAGCTGCAATGAATACTTGCACTGTACGATTGCCGAATTGTTTAAAAAAATGTTGTGGCCAGTGACCTTAAAGCTTTTATAATGAAGTCATCCTGCGGAGTAAGCATCTAAGTCTACATCCTGTAGTCTTCTTTGCCAGCGCACTTTTTACGGCAGATATTTTAAATAATGGGCCTCTTCAGAACGATTATTATGCAGGGAACAGCGATGAAATATAGCGTGATAGAATTTTGCATACTTTAGCTGATTCCAGCTGACTACCTTTGTTACACCTGCTGCTTGCGACTTACTTTTGTTACATCTTACCAGAAACCAAACGGAATCTAAATGGACCTGGGGGCAAGTTGCATTCTTCACCTTCAGGAGCCAGAACATTGACGGAAGCTAGATTTTCCTATGGGCACTAAATGGGGCGATCACAAAGGCGTGCACGCTAAGTTTTAGATTTTCTGCTGCATCCACGTTTTTTCCCTTCTCTGCTTGCGTCCCAAACAGTAACAATAGAAAGGAAAGCCCCTACACTACTCTACGCTTAGAATTGAAGCAGCTTGAATATTATTTCGTTCTTGCACCGCAAAGGTCAGATGTTAAAGAAAGAAAAAGGTGTCAGTAAAGTTCGCAGCATGCTTTCCATTTCGTGGACACATTCGGGCGATCGATGAAGTAAGGAGACAAGTAAATTGCACACTTAAATCAAACGATGAGTAGCCGCAGAGGGCGCGCTACCTTCGCATAGCGTTTTTTCTCCAGTTCGTTATACACCAGTTTGTTATAACAGTTCGTTATACACAACCGCCGGACAGCCATCGTAACCAGCAGTCCCGTAATGGCGACAGGGTCAAATGACCAAACAGGACGGCGCCCATGCTCTCGCGCTGTAAAATTGTCTATAGAGGGCGCTCTAGCGAAGCTTTCCAGTAAATTGTAAAGTTGCACTTTTTTAGGTATAAGGATGACTTTGGCGGCACAGTCATAGAAGTGGTGGCAAATGTCATAAAACAATTGAATCATGTGAATTGTTAAGATGATTAACTATTTTACTTTGCCTTTTCCCTTTCCCCAGTGTGGCGCTGTAGTGTCACATTGCCGCCGGCTGACTGCTTCATCTTTCCTTTCAGTAAATTAATTTATCTCGCTATCATGATTAACTTTTTAATCATTGTAGTTGGGTCCTTTTCACTAGTACAGAAGAGATTTGTTGCGAACCGTCAGCGTTATTGTAATTTGTGCTAGAATTTCGAACAACGTGTCATGCTAGGCGTTGCAGCCCAAGGTATAAAGCAGTCACATCAACCAGCAAATGTCACTCCGCCATGCCGGGGTCGCATGACCTTCCTTATCTCGCTATGGCAGCTGCTCATCGCTGGTCGCTGATCCAGCGTGATACGTGCGTTGCGGTCTGACGTCTTCTGCTGGATGGGACAATAAACTTTTCACAGCCGGATGGTGTTGAGTTGAAGCGCGGTATGATGAACATTTTTGTGCCACAGCGCAGATCTCAATAAAGTTTTCTTAGTTAAACAAAAAACACAGACATCGCTACCACTGACGGCCGGCTGCAGATGTCTGCCTGCAAGCATGTGCCCGAGTATTAAAAAGTTAACTTTTAGAATTTAGGCAGCCAGCTTTCCAGTTAGCATGATTCATTTGTTTAAAAGCAATGGTAGTAGTAGTAGTAATAGTTGCAGAAAAATTGTATTTTGCAAAACAATCTGAGGCACGCAGGTCCCTGTCTTTCCCAGCGATGCCACTGATGGTCTAAACATTACTGTGGTGCTGGTCCATGATGTATAGGCGGCCCGGCTGACGGCGGTCTACTGCCTGGCCAGGTTCGCTGACTGCTGTAAGGCCTTCCAGTCCTACCAGGTCCGAGTGGCACCAGCCCGGTGAGGGGAGGGAAATAAATAAAAAACAGCATCCAGGTGTCTTAACTTAGTGGCTAAATTTTAATTTTAGAGTTTAGTTTACCAGCTTACTTACTAACAGGGCTCAAGTGTTTTCCGATCTCTGCCGCTTTCCCGAAAAGTCCCATTTTTATACGTAGAATAAACCGTTTTCAATGTATAATCGGGGGTTCGCTGAAGCATCCTGACCCTGTATAAATTAGCTGCATTATATATACTATCAGCAAATGATAATTCAAAGACTAATACTCTTTCGATGACTGAGCCCACAGACGCTCCGAATCTCATGCTCGGCACATATAGAGGCATTTTTTCGGGAGGTACTTATATTTCTTGGTTTATAATTTTACAGGTTACTTCCCTAAATGTTCCTTTAGCGAGTTCAGGGCTTCTAAGCTTCAAAAGGGTTGAGAATTGGGCGAGTTGGTACGAATTCATACTGCTGTGGCACCACAAGCACAAGGACCGAGACAGAGTGACGACAACACAAGTGTTCACTAACAACTGACAAATTTATTAAAACCACAAAATATATAGACAAAACCAACGGTTACTTGCACAGTCAGAGCAAGGTTACAAAGCTTGCTTCCAAGCTTGAAGGCAGGTATCAAATTCCCGCGCCTGCAGCCAATCTCCGTATAGGCCCATAAAGACGCCACGTTAGGTTCTGCGACGACCCCCGCATATTGTAGATCTGAAAACGATGTTGTCTGAAAAACTGCGCATGAATTTGGCAACTGATTTCAGTGCAGCAAGAAAAAATCTGTTCGGGTAGCAGCAGTTTCCTTTCTGCAGCCCATAAGGTAGATTAATCCGTTTTTTATAACTCACTGAAAATAGCGCAGTAAAAATGCTTTCTACAGCTGCGTCGCAACAAAGCAGGGTACAGTAAAGTTTTATGTTCAGAATTTTCCTCGCTGATGTCACTAGGTTCATGCACTAAACAACGTTAGCTTTTATAGCGGATTTTATTTTTCGTAACTGGTCTGAGCAAGCGAAACCCTAATCGAGACATCGTACGAGGAGCAAGCAATTACTTATTTTGAGCAATGGGAAATATTTTGCATGAGAGTTGTAATTTGTTTTCAAGCGCAGCATGAATGCCACAGAGTGCACCGAAGGAGGTTACTCGGCACATTTTTGAGTTATGCTTTTTTCTCGGCAGTGTTCTCACAGCGACCGCCGTTAGGATCACCATGCAGAGTGCACACGTGATCGAAGCAACTTTCAAAATAGCCTTTGCACAATACAGTTGTAGCTTTTGAAACACATGCTTCATGTTGTGACGTCAAAAACTAGAACAATAACAAGATGAAACTTTTTTCCCCCTTTTTAGGTCTCTCAGCCACTTGCAAATGCATATACTGCAGGCGAAGTTTCTGAATTCACTATAACCGCTGGCGATCGCCATATTCGCTCGCTGAAAGAAATCGGCTCGCTACAGACTGATTACAGCTTCGCCTAAAGGCGTAGAGCGTCTGACAGCAGTGCAAGCAATCTGGTACTGTCCGCGAAGATGGCAAAAGAGTGCTTAAAGTCGCACCAAATTGTTTACTGCGACAACATATTACGGCGTGCGCCCTAAGGTATTTGTGCACATACTTTTGAACTTTCTATATGTCGACTTTGAGTGCTACATCAAGCAACAAGCGTAAAAACTGAAGCCTAAGCGATTTTGTAGAATAACAATGGGCGGAACAAGATTTCGCACTGTACTCAAGGTTCAACTCCAGGCCGAGTGATTCGCGATTCTTTTGAGACTCCTTTCAAAAGTTCAAAGAAGGAAAAAAAAGGTTATACTTTGGCGAATGCTTATAAAACAAATTGTGTCGTTTTGTTACGCGTGAAGTATTCGACGTTCTCAAGTAAATTTTCTGAACGCATTGTCCCTCCTGCTCTTAGTTGCAGGCTGCCACATCGCGGCCACCGCACAACTCAGAATATGTGCCGGCGGGAAATAGAGCTTTGAGAACTTTGAAGAAAAGCGTCACTGCTTCCTGACTTCTTCCCTGAACTTATGTTTCTATGCACTGCATGCTGTGTGCAGACTGAAGCAAGGCTCCGTCGACGTGGTCATTCTGAGCGACTACGATGAAATTAAGGAGTTCTTCTCCATGCCAGAGCTGCAGTACCGGCCGACCACGTGGGGCCTTCATTCTGCCGAGAAAGGTGAGGCGCTGACGCATTCTGCACGCGGTATCGGGGACGAAAGGTGGCTGTTAAGCACCCGGGAAATGACTCTTATTATGTATTTATTGTGACGTACTATGCAGCAATTGATGTTCAGCGCAACCTTTGTCTTCAACACATGTAGTAGCTTTCAGAAGAGTGAAATTTGAGTGTCGCACGAAGCAGTCCAAACGCACGCCTTCCTCCTAGCAGCTTTTTTCTTTACTCTTTCCATTTTTCTTCCTTTACTTTTTTCAATTTACTCTCATTATGGACAGCCTTTAGTGTGAATTACATACAGGGTGTTCTGCTTCTGATGACCGGAGATATGTTGAAAACTCTCATTTATTGATAAAGTGGGACTGAAACAGTACTGATAGCGATCGCCTGCAGCAAGCATAAATGTTGTTTTCTTCCCAGCAGCCATTCACTACGAGTGGAAATGATCATAATTTATATTCGTTTAAAGTACTCTACTTGAAAGTAGACAAAATATACCGGAGACTTCAGTGTGCAGCTTGTAGAACGTGAGAGCAAGCCAACATAGGTGCAGTGTTAGAAAAGAGTCCGTCCGACTTTTTCCGCGCTCTTAAAAAGACACCAGGAGGAGGGTACATTCCCGTCCCAGATATCAGCCCTCTACCTATGTGCTTACAGGAGCTGCAGCCGTTCGAACTTGGGCTAGCCTCGTGAGCAGCCGGTATCACCTAAAAACAGGCGCTATATCACTGCATATACAGGGTGTCCAGGCTAACTATAGCCAAGGGTTAAAAAATAAGATCTTTGAGGCATGCCAGTGAAACCCCTTAAATACACCTACCAAGCGACTTGCGCATCTTAGGCAAGTTTTTGTTTTGCAGTTAATTAATTAGCAATTAAGATAATTTTTCTTAATTCGTAAATATTGATTTTAGACAGCAGATGTGAATAGCAAAGTTGGAGAGCACCTTCAGAAACCCCCATTCCATTTGTTTGCGACAAAGAAAGCCTCATCTGTATCTTTTTTCCTATCCCCAAATAAGCCTGCGAAATACAAAAAAATATCACGTGACTAGTGCATTCGCGCTCCGTGATTGTGCTGCTCTCAACCGTGGCATGAGTGATCGAAATCAGCTGCTGGTAAGGCGCTACGACCTCATTGCTCCGGCAGTCCGATATGTTGCGGCGCCCGCGCGAGTCAGTCTGCAAGCGAGACGGTGCAGTTCATTGCTTTCTTTTCGTTATCATTTGCGTGGAGGCAGACAAACAAGAGCCATATTGAGTGGCAAAGAAAGCATTTGAGGCTAATCTAAATTGTACACACCGTCACAAATATATCCAGCAGCTCAGTATGGAGGCTGGAGCAATATGAAAATATGATATGATTTGTTTAGCAATCAATATATTGGAATCCATTACTGTGAAAAAAAGACATAACGAAAGAATAAACTACACTGTATAAAGCAGAACTCGCTGTTTTTAACAACTCAACCAAGGGTAAAGGTAGAGCGGTGAGGAAAGTTTATATACAGAGTGGTACACCATACCCTACCCTTGCTTTGGTATTCAGAGCAACGTGTGTACTTCTGAATATTATTAGACTAAGCTGACTAAGTAAAAAGAGTCGCTTGGATTTTATAGGGCCTGCCTAGCTAACAAAGTCTATAATGCTTTAAAAACCAAACAGGAAATTTTGTGGGCTTCCCAATTGTTTCCGTATTCATCTGCAAAAATAAAGGCAGTAATAAATATCATCCTACAATTAAAAGAGCTAAACTTATTGGTAGCTCCTCTGAGGGCGTTTGATGTACCTCTTTACGTGTCGTGTATTATGTTCTATTGATTTTTGTGGCGACTAGGATTACCGTCATATACGATTTAGAATAAATAAATTGCGACATTTTATCGTCGAAAACTGGTCTAGATAGCTTAATGCCAAGTGAAAGTGCATAATCTATTAACAGTCAACCCAAGACGTCATTGTGCAGTCGAGGGTAAATTTTCGCCCAGCGAAGGGTTGATCTTAGACTGGAGACGCTATCAGTATGCTGCAAGGAGTAAATTTCAAACCTGCACTTTGACCGCCTTACTTGGGCATTAAAACGACGCGCAAATTCAAGTCCATCTTTTCTGTTTGTTGGGAGAGAATATTCTAATCTATTCGAGGCCAGACTTAGCGACACAAATTCAGCCTGATAATCTAGATGCTCGGGAAAGCATTCCTTATAGTAGGAACAAGGTTTGGCGCCAGCCTGAATTCGAGTAGGGCCAAACGCAGCAGAAATTTGCAAACCACGCTTTTATTTTTATCAACCACCGATGTAAAAAAGAGACGAATATCACACAATTATTTTCTATAATCCTGGCATTTTGATCACCAAGTTTGTAAAGGCCAACTAAAGGCAAACGAGAAATTTTAATGAGATTCATTGTTCTGAAACTGTCACATGTTGCTTACACTGTGGAGCGAAATGCTAGAGGCACGCAAAAAAAATTGAGACAGGTTTCAAAAACAAAACTATTACTCATCCTTGCAATAAAGGCACATGAACATGTCTCCATGGACAATATACAGTTTTAATCTTTGCCATCTTATTCGCGTGACAGACACGGCACCGTCACTCGTTTTGCGCTGCGTAATAACTTTTTACTACCTAAGGTCAGAACTAACTACGGGAAACAATGCCTTCATTTTTCATCCGTATCATTTTGGAATTCTTTGAACATAGACATCAAACAAACTAATACGCTTTCTTTATTCAAGGTCAAACTAAAGCTTTTCCTTCTTAATTTGTGATTTTTTTGTTATGTTATTGATTCTATGTATCGCGGCATCTGTGAGTGTTTTATTTTACATTATCGTGCATTACATTGTTTGTATTTAAATATTTCAGTAACTAATATTACACTATGTGCCTATATTTATTCTGTTTCGTCGCTAATTATTGTGTTGTGTATTTTATATTATGTTGCTTATTGAAATTTATTTTCATGGGAGGTCCCGCCCGCGGTCTTGTACCATGGGACCTCTCGCTGTATAGAATTGTAAATTTTATTGTATTACTCAATAAACTTTCAACTTCAACTTCAACCGTACCCGGCAGTGTTGTGTTTCATATACCACGACAGACCAGGCAGTTCTGTAGTAGTCGCATTCCTTTTCTGTTTAAAGTTGCACTGAAGAGGAATCTGAACTCGTTTTTTTGCCGCGGGAACTCGATCTACACGTTCCCAGCATCCTTAGAAACTTCGATTCATTGCCCAGTGCGGCCGATTTCCTTAATTAAATAGGATTAACTACTGGCACCCGCCTTTTTTTTAAATTTCCCGCTTACGGTGGTAGGAGTCGACCAACGCATGGAGTGCCTTTCAAGCAGTCGCGTGGCTACTTTGCTTTCGCTTTTATTTTGTTTCTTTTAGGCTTCCGTGAATAAGCAGGTCTAGTCAGAGACTACATAGCTGCAAATTAGGACCACAGAAATAAAAATACGCATGCACTCTTTGCTTTCGCCGATCACTACGTATCACTCCGCTGATGGCAGAGCGGCAAGCCGCCACGGGACTGGGTGAAAGGTTGGTCGAGTCCCCCCACCGCTTGCGGGGAATTAAAAAAAAAATAACGGCGAGAGCCCGGCGTTAATCTGATTTAAATGAGGGAAATCAGCCGCACAGGGCTATAATTCGAATTTTCCAAGAACGCTCGGAACGCGTAGATCGAGTTCCAGCAGTAAAAATACGAGTTCAGATTCCTCTTCAGTGCACCTTTAAGTGCGACAGCTGTTCTTTGACTTCAGCCCTCTTGAGTGGACATACGATTCAGTTCAATTCGCAGCGAACGAATACGAGGTTTTGAATGTGATTGTAGACAAGACCGATGATATTGCTTCACTGCCAGAAGTCGCTGCACAACTACCTCTCCCTGGTGGACAGAAAGAGTGCGACGCTGAAATTCGCTCTACATTAATATACCTGCGGCCTTTTACAGTGTCTCTTTCGCTTTACTGTTGTTCTGTGGGCTCCTCCTGGAACATCACAATGTTTTACGGCAACTGTGTATCCTGCGGCTCTCTAAAGTTTTGATCATGCATTCTGCTGGCTGTTAGGAATTCAGTGTTTTACTTTTTTGCGCTCGGACTATCGTACAGAAGGAAAACAAGGGTACATTTTAGAAGGAGAAGTAAAATCATTACATTTCTTTTAGAGCCTCCAGAACGATAAATTATCGCAATTTTCCCCTCTTTTAACCAGCTGCTATCATAATAACTGTCTTAAATAAAGAGCTGCCTCATTTTAAAATTCGCATTTTATAACAGTATTCAGAAAATGCAGCAAGTAGTTATATTAATAGAGTACGCTAGGTTGGTTGCAGCGCAAATTAAAAAAATATATGGTATGCAGAATTACGCGACTTTTCGATTGCTTCTTGGTTTACAAGGTCTCACTTTGCAAACTTTTTCTCTGGTAAAGAAAAACAGATGTTGCCAACGTTCAGGCGAGTTGTAGCGCATATGTGGGAGGTCGTGTCAGGTAAACAGCAAGTTATGATTCAGCATTTAGAAGTTACGGCCAAGTAGTCAGCGCTTTTCAAATTTCAATTTCTTTGTCTTGATTCAATCGGTCTTTTATCTGCCGCAGCTTTGCAGAAAAAGGGGCCCATGTAAATCTCAAGAACCTTACAACTCTATTCCCAAAGTTGCTATGCGTTTACCGTGAAATTTTTTGAACATTAACTCCAACCTGCAATTAGTCCAGGTCCTGCTACTGTTGTTCCCTGTGAACTTTGTATTCAAAACAGTCAATAGGACCGCGACCTATTCTATGCGGCATGAATCGTACCGCTTCTTTCAATGCATATCAGTTATGCATAATGAGTTACTGATCACAGAAAGGTGAGATAAAATGAAAGAGAGATGAAAAAATAACTGTAAGGAGTTGCTACTACGAATCTTGTCCAGCCAGTGCCAAGACTGAGATGTTGAGAAATACAAAATTCTGTTCTGCGGGCAAATGCGTCCCATTGTTTTCGGATTTATGTCCTATTCTACAATCCACTGCGGTGGCTTGGTGGTTATGGCACTCGGCTGCTGACTCGAAAGAAGCGGCTTCGATCCCAGCCGCAACAGTGGAATTTTGATGAAGGCGAAATTTTAGAGGCCCGTGTACTGTGCGATGTCAGCGCACGTTGAAGAACCCCAATTGGTCGAAATTTCCGGAGCTCTTCACTACGGCCGCCCTCATATCCGATGTCGCTTTTGAGACGTCAACCCCCCTAAACCGTAAACGAAAGCAGTCCTATTCTACACAATTACTGCAATCATGCCTTAGTTGCCTAATTAAATTGAACGATCGAGGGGTAAAAAGCATTTTTAACGCGGCTGTTTTGCTTGCCACCTATGACTAAATGTTCTGATGTTGCTTCGTTTTTTTTTTTCATTCATTCGAGCTTGGTACGTAGAAACAAGCTGTCTGCTGAGTTTATCACAGTAGGCCTCGCACTAAAGGTGCAATGTTTCTCCACTATCGCACGATGTTTTAAAATAACGTGGCGATATTCAATCAGCGAAGCCTGCATTAGCACCTAGTCTGTGTCGCTCCTCAGTAAATAAATCAGATGCAATGAACAATTTTACCAATTTTTACGTTGTCCGCATCATTCCCTTAACAACTGCCTGGGGTTACGTTTCTTTACCCTCCTGGCATTGTTTTCTGCTTTTGAAACTCCCCACCCACGATTCCTGCGACGTTTTTTTAACTATGCCTTTCACGCCTATTTTAGTGTTTTTGTCTTTTTGTTAGTTAACCCTTTCATGCGACTACTTAAGATCACCCGTCTTGACGCAGCGTGCCTTCCTCTCTGTTACCCCCAACTCCCTCGCCCCACTATATCTGTACTTGTTTGCTTGAAGAAGATTCAGTTGTTAACCTCGTAGACGCATTTTCTTTCCTATGTGTAGCCTATTTGTTGGTTGTAGTTTTCTTAAAATTGATTGATTGCACAAAGAATTTATACTGCGCTTCTAGTTATTTGTTTTCTTTATTTCCTGACAACATCGCAGGTGTAAGCGGTTCTATGTTTAATTGCATTTTTTTCTTACTATACACGACCGCCACCTATACTGCTTTAGCTTAAGAGGGATAAAATGTACCAGTATTTTTAACTTCTTTTAGAGATCCGCTCTCTGCTATGCTTGTTTTCCGCTCCCTTTCTTTATCTGTCCTCAGTGCCATTAAATTATTATATTCAATATATTAAGTTTATGTGCAATTTGCTTTTAGCATGTAATATGCAGCGCATAATTTCGGCGCACCAGACAAGAAAAAAACTTCGGCAAATGTCTTCATCGCTCGCAGTGAACAAAATTTTCGATTGCTGTTGATTTTTTTTTTTCTGCGGGAAGCAAGTGTAAATGATTTAGAGAAAGTCAAATTCATGCATTTAACTGCTGTTTGCGTGGGATGGCTTTCAGGCTAGAAATATTTATGCACTCTGTGGAGCAGTATTTGCTTTCCTGGTGATCTTTGAACGGACGTTATTCATGTCTCATTTTTTTTTCCAGGCCTCACAGTCTTCAATGGGGAAGAATGGAAACAGAACCGTGATTTCTCCATGCGAGCACTGGCGAAATTAGGGCTTGGAAGCACGGACATGAGGCAGCACATCAGGGTATGGGCGGAGGCAGCTTTATTAATTCGCACGTAGCACAGAAACTTGCAAATACTGCAGAATTACATACACAAGGGC
Organism: Amblyomma mixtum; assembly: GCF_055824585.1. Lineage (NCBI taxonomy): Eukaryota > Metazoa > Arthropoda > Arachnida > Ixodida > Ixodidae > Amblyomma > Amblyomma mixtum. Next base: position 250,727,568 of record NC_143012.1, read on the forward strand.
CTAGTGCCTCGCTTACTGGCGCGGCTGATATGTGCATACCTATTCAAGCACTGTAAAATGCTTCAATTTGAACTGGTGCACGAAAAGTTGAGCTGTTAATATAGCTGACGGTGCTTAATATTATCCTTAGCGCGCACCGCAAGGAAAGAGAGAAAGATGGGAGCGAAAAAGGAGGCGCCGTAGCAGAGGGCTTCGTACTAATTTCGACCACCTGCAGACATTGAACACGCACTGACATCGCACAGCACACAGGCGCATTTGTGTTTCCCCTCCATCGAAACGCGGCCGCCGCAAATCAGAGGCATTTGCCAAGATTTCATGGGCTTGCCTTGTCTTGCTAGGGTAAGGGATAAACCACTTCTTTTTCTCAGTGTCTTTCCTTTATATTTAACCTGGACAGTGTACTAGAGGTTGCAAAACTTGCATGTAGCGTGGACGCATTGTGCACGAAACGGTGGCCCTAGAGAAACACCTGAAATGCCTAGGACAGCGAGGTTTTGTACTCTTTAAAATCTTCCTCAAAGCCACACAAATTATGACCCTGTGAAAATTTAGCTGTTTGCATCGCGGTTCTCCTTTTGGCTTACGTGCATGCTCAGGAAGAAGCCTGCCACCTAGCGGACACACTTGCGTCTCGACGTGGGTCGCCCGTGGCCGCACACGCCTACATACAAAGGGCGTTCTTGAATTGTATGTGCCGTTACCTGCTCGGCTACCGGTACGACCTGGAGGACCCCCGTCGTAAAGCAATGGACGACGCCCTGTCGGGGTTTCGTCTGCAGGGAGCCACAGCACCGGCCGAGCACCGAGCTGCGTGGCTGCGCCGGGCACTGATCGACCGCTTCTGCCCCAGCTCCACCAGCGCTAACCGGCGACGCTTGCTAACCGCTCTGCACACTGTTGCCAGGTTGGTGTCCTCATCGCACTCATTCCAGACTTTACTTTAGCACCAAACAAAGAAGCGCAGCGCAATTCGAGAAAATTGAAATAAACGCGAGCCGCAAAGGTGCTCAGTGTTGGAGAATGCCGGTGGTTGTACTGAGAGCTATGCCCATAAGGGCTTATTTTGTACTGTTGGGCCGCACCTTGCTTGTGGCATGGAAAATAAAATAAAACCACAATGAAAGGCTAATAACGCAATATTAGAAGTTTCGTTTTGGTTTGGTTAATGAGGCTTAACGTCCCAAAGCGACTAAGGCTATGAGGGACGCCGTAGTGGAGGGCTCCGGAAATTTAGACCACCTGCGGTTCTTTAACGTGCACTGACATCGCACAGTACACGGGCCTCTAGAATTTCTCCTCCAAAGAAATTCAACCGCCGCCGCCGGGATCGAACCCGCGTATTTCGAGTCAGCAGCCGAGCACCATAACCACTGAGCCACCGCGGCGGCCTATGAGAAGTTTCATTGGGAATAGTATGTGAATTCGCTCTCTATCGAGCAGGGAGGGCTTCGGTGTTCCGCGAGCTGCTTATCCGGCGCTGCTAGCACATCTTCAGGTAGCAGACATTATTGGTAATTTAGAACTCATTTCATTCCGTTCAGTTTTGTCTTCATTCAAGTGGAGGTAGATGAACGAGAGCCATATTCGAGTGGCAAATACAGATAGCGTTTGCGGTAGTTTACGGGTAATGTCGATTGTTGACACTGTCGTAAATATAACGAGCAGCTCAGGATGGAGTATTATAAAAACAGCGTATCTTTCTTAGAGTGTTCAACATTTCGAGAGTCCATCGCTATTGAATAAAAAGGCAGAACGAAAAAAGAAACTTTACTGTAAAAAGCAGATTTCTCAATCCGGCACACAGCAAAGGTAGTGGGATGAGCGCAGATCTAAAGGCACAGAGTGATACAGCATACCCGTGCTTTTTGAATAGCAGCAATGTCAGAGCTTCGAAAAATTAATAAACTAAGTCAAGACGGCTCTTGGCGTTTGTAGTTACTGACTAGCTAACAAAGCCTATATTATTTCAAAAGCAAAAAAGTAAACTTGGAGAGCTTCCTAGATCTCTTTGTATTTAATTGCAAGCAGAAATAAAGTAATAAATAAGAACTAAAAGTTAAAAAGACTCAAGTTAATGGTGGGTTCTCTGTGGCCGTTGGGTCTACCTGTATATATGGCGTATATTATGTTACGCTGATATTTCTGGCTTCAAGAAAATGGCTTATTTTGCAATATAATCGTCAAATACGATATAGAATATGAGAACTGCGACGTTATATCGTCAACACCTGGTTTAGATTTCTTCAAGCGAAGTAAAAGTGCATCATCCATTAGCAGTGAACACATGGGGTCAAGGTGTAGTTGAAGCCAAATTCTCGCCCAGTGAGGTGCTTCTCTTAGAATGGCGTCGCTATCAGTAATGCAAGGCATAAATTTGAAAGCTGAATTTTGAACTCCTTGCCTGGGATACAAAGGACCCGCACATTAAAGCCCATCTCTTCTGGTTATTTGCTGACAGTATTCTATACCATCTCTTTTAGGACGTAGTGACATAAGTGTATCCTGGTCACCTAAGTGCCGAGAAAGCATCTCTTAGTGTCGGTACAAGCTCTGACGTTTTCATGACTTATAGCAGGGGAGGCAAAACGGTACTAAAATTTCCAAATGGTGTTTTTATTTTCGTTATTCGGCGATATCGAAAAACAAATACAACAGAAATCAGAGCCACCGAGTTTCAAAAGGGCACTTGAAGGAGAACACAGTAAATTATAATGATATTCATTATTTCAAACTGTCACATTTTACCCACCCTACGGAGGAAGGGCGACATGGCACGAGGCAGGATGAGACAGGCTTCGAAAATAAAGCTATTACTTATATTTGCAATAAAAGAAAACGAACTTGTCCCCATGGGCAACTAGAAAATGCCTTCCATCCTTTTCGAGTGACAGACAGGGCACAGAGACCAACCCGACAATGTTTTGTTCCATACACCACAACAGACTAGGCAGTTCTGTATTTTTCGCGCATTCCTATCCTATTTCTGTTTCAGTGTCGCAGCTGTTGTTTGAATTCAGCCCTCCTGAGTGTATATTGTCACGTTGTAGTGACGACCGTCCAGCTGTCAGGAAGACACCAGAAAGACTTGTAAACGAAGCTCTTTATTTGGGCTGACTTGCGCCCTCAAAAGAACTGAATCACTCGGCGGCGGCGTAAGCAACAGGCGTGCTCGGCGGTCGTCGAACTACGAATGTCGGCTGCTCGCAGCATCGCTCAATTTAAAGCCGGCAAGGAAACTTCCAGATAGCAGGACAAGATCATCTAGAGTAATCTGGAAAAACCTAGATGCAGCCTTTCATGGCTGCGATCAATCGAGATTAGACTGGTCGCTTCTCGCGTCACGAACAAAAATGATAACAGCCCTTTCCTGCAGCATTGAGCGTGAACGAACAAACACTATAATGATACGTGGCATTACCCCCCTTCCAAAGAAGCATCGCCTCGATGCTTTAAAATGAAATTGAACACGGAGGATGCTTCGAGAACTTAAGAGTCCTTTAGCGTTCCTAATAAGGTGTAAGGGCCGCGGTAAAGCTTCAAGTCTGGCCGTGTCGTCGGTGTTGTCGCAGTTTTTGTCGTCGTATTTGTCGTCGTCGTAGTAGTCGTCGTCGTCGTAGGGATCGTCGTCTTCGTAGGGGTCGTCGTCTTCGTAGGGGTCGTCGTCTTCGTAGGGGTCGTCGTCGTCGTAGGGGTCGTCGTCGTCGTAGGGGTCGTCGTCGTCGTAGGGGTCGTCGTCGTCGTAGGGGTCGTCGTCGTCGTAGGGTTCGTCGTTGTCGTAGGGTTCGTCGTTGTCGTAGGGTTCGTCGTTGTCGTAGGGTTCGTCGCCGTCGTAGGGGGCATGGTCTTCTGTTTTCGTCGATGGAGGATCTTAGTTCTTGCGCTCAGAAGCAACCTCACCTCCAGAGGCTGCTTTATTCAGTTTAACCTTCGGGGCTGGGGAAGCGTCCACGCACTGCGTACCCTCGGCTAGGAGATACTTAGCGCGGTGACGATGGCGACGGAGAACGCGATAGGCGGCCCGGCGATTAGTATTCTTCCCGACGCAAGAACTCCTCGATTTCGGCTGGTCGCTGGCCGGGTCGGGGTCGTGGAGCGTCGTAAGAGAACCCTCGGATGCCCAGTCTTCTGTATGGACAGTGCCGGAGGACGTGACCGGTTTCGCCACAGTGGAAGCATAGTGGGCGGCGCTGGTCGGGAGTTCTCCACTCGTCGCATTTACTCGGCTGCGCGCGTCGCTCGTAGGACGGGCGGGTTGGGGCGAGTGGGCGGCGGTCCAACGCAGCTGGCTGAGGGTGATAGTGGCTTGGGTCCCGTCGTCGAGGTGCAGGACGGCGCACAGCTGCGGCGTAAGTCATGGCTGGGGGCTGTATAGGCTGCATGGGTGTCGGCGTCACACCCAAGGCCTGTTGAACCTCGTCCCGGATGACGTCAGTGAGCGATGAAGGTTGCGGCTGCGTTCCCGTTGGCAGCAATCGTCGGAGCTCCTCTCGCACAACTTGACGTATAACCTCCCGCAGGTCATTGCTGTTAGCGGTGTCCAGGCAGCTTGCTGAGAAAACGCGCTGCTGGCGGTAATACTGGCGGGCTCGGGCATCAAGAGTTTTTTCCATCGTGGATGTCTCTTCTACAAATTCCGCGACAGTTTTCGGTGGGCTGCGGCCGAGGCCGGCAAAGAGTTGCTCTTTAACTCCTCGCATGAGCAACCTTACTTTTTCTTCTTCCTTCATGTTTGCGTCGGCACGCCGGAAGAGACGCTTCATTTCCTCAGTGTACACAGCAACGGTCTCGTTTGGGTGTTGTATGCGAGACTGTAGCAGCTGCTGGGCTCTCTCCTTTCGCACAACGTTCGTGAAGGTCTTTAGAAGCTGCTCCTTGAAGGTTTCCCAGTTCGTGAGGTTAGCTTCCTCATTCTCAAACCAGACTTTTGCTGGTCCCTCCAAGGCGAAGAAGACGTACCTAAGCTTCGTAGCATCATCCCAGTTGTTGAAGGCAGCCACACGGTCGAACTGTTCCAGCCATTCTTCGGGGTCGGCGCCAGGCGAAGCGTCTAAGGTTGGTGGCACCCGGGGCTGGTGAAGAATGATTGGAGCCGTCGGCTGGGGCAAGCTCATGGTGGACGCTCCTTCTGGCTTTCGTTTCCGGGTAGGGTCAGGCAGAATCCCGAACTCAGGTGCGTCTCCTAGCAGACGTCGGCTTGCGCGGTGGACTGGACTCAGGTCCTGCGGTGAATGACTCGAAGGGCTGGCGTCGCGACTTGCTGGGGGTGTCCGGTACATAGAAGGCTACCCAGCACCTCCACCAGATGTCACGTTGTAGTGACGGCAGTCCAGCTGTCAGGAAGACACCAGAAAGACTTGTAAACGAAGCTCTTTATTTGGGCTGACTTGCACCCTCAAAAGAACTGAATCACTCGGCGGCGGCGTAAGCAACAGGCGTGCTCGGCGGTCGTCGAACTACGAATGTCGGCTGCTCGCAGCATCGCTCAATTTAAAGCCGGCAAGGAAACTTCCAGATAGCAGGACAAGATCATCTAGAGTAATCTGGAAAAACCTAGATGCAGCCTTTCATGGCTGTGATCAATCGAGATTAGACTGGTCGCTTCTCGCGTCACGAACAAAAATGATAACAGCCCTTTCCTGCAGCATTGAGCGTGAACGAACAAACACTATAATGATACGTGGCAATATACGATTTGGTCCCTTTCGTAGAGCATGAACACGAGGTTTTCAATGGTATTAAAGGCCAGACTGATGATACTATTTCATTGTCTGAATGTGTTGTAAAGTAGCCGTCTCTGGCCGACGCAGAAAGTTCGGTGCTAAGGTTCGGAAGACTTTTCATGTAGTTCCTGCCTTTTATATTCTCTCTTTGCTTTTCATGTTCTTCATTGGGCTCCTCTGGGAACATCTCTACGCTTTATGGCAATGGTGCTGCTTGCGGCTCTCTATAGTTTTGGGCATGCAAACTGCCCTCTAGTCAGAATTCAATGTTTTACTTTTCGAGCGTTAGCTCTATTAATCGTTATGCTGATTCCACAGATAGATCTAAAATGGCGGCCTCCATACCAACGACCCTGTGTGTGTGTGTTGAGCTCTACTTCTCGCGTTTAGGGTTTGAGCGTTGTGCGTTATAACGCAAATCGTAACCAAGTGGTTGCCATGGCACCAAGGTGGTTACATAATCAAACAAAAACAACAGGCTTCAGCGTGATGACCGAGCACCACAGCAAGAAACTAATCTATGTCGATTCGGTCTATATTCCTCCCTGACACGGGACTAGGGCCAATTAGTACCGAAATTTGTGTGAAATTTGTGGGCCAAGCGTTTTTCGGAGGGTGTTCAGGATGGTGTCATATGATTCAGCTTTCTGCAGGACATAAACTCATCAGTTAAGTTAGAGCCTAGCTCACGGCAGGGATTCGAACCGGCGACCGATGTGCTCCCAATTCCACATGTTTATGAATCTTCATATGAGCATTCCGCCTCAACCGCTTGTCCCGGAGTGCTCGGGGCGTTGGCATACGATTTCGCGTTTCGTGCAACACAAACTAACTAGTTAAGGTAGAGTCTAGGTTGTGGCAGGGATTCGAACCGGCGACGTATGTTAGGTGTGTTAACGGTCGATATTCAACTGCTGCCTTAGAGTCGGCTCATTTTTTTAAATATTGTACAGAACAGGAAACGAACGGTAGACTTTTAGAACTAGAAGTAGAATTATTAGGTTTCCTTTAGCGCCTCCGGAACTCTAAACTGTCGCGTATTGTGCAACTTGTAGCCTGCTGCTAAAAATATTCTTGCCTAAAATATAGTATTGAAGTAGGACATGATGTTGGGCTAGTCGCCTAGTCGGGCTAGCCCAACATCCTGTCTTACTTCAACACGTTTCTTCTACTCTGGGCTCTACCACTCTTCCTATGAACAAGGGACAAGCGGTAACCACCTATGTTAACCTCATCCCACTGTCAACGTGCCAGTCAAGAGTCTTGGGCTACTGCCTGAAGCGTAAGATTGTGCCGCCCGAAATCCAGAGGCTCTTCGGCGCCCCGGGCTCTTCCTAGGGACATGTTCGCCGAGTCTGTTCATTGTGTGTGTGTATTCGTGCCTTCTTTTGTACCGTCGTCTTCGCGCAGTTCTGTATTGCTCTAAAATATAGAGCCGCCAAAACTTTAAATCTTCGCATATGCTGAAACTAATCGGAAATTGTAGCAACTAAATAGTTTTGTTAATGTGGGACGCTAGGCTGGCTGTGGTGAGAAGATTAAAAAAACGTGGCATGCAAAATTTTTCGGTCTTTCTACTCACTTTCTGTCTACAAACGCTCACTCTGCAAAATGTTTCTCTCCTCAATCAAAAAACTACTCTCTCCCATGTTCTCAGCACAAATGTGGAAGATTATGTCAGCAGAACATTAACTTATTATGACTCAGAATTAAAGATTTATGGGCGCTAAATAACACAATGGCACATTTTGTACTATTTTTCGCTACTTTCAATTCTGTGCGCTCGCGGTTGAATTTCAATGTAGGCGAAATTATAGAGGCCCGTGCATTGTGCGATGTGAGTGCACACTCAAGAACACCAGGTGGTCGAAATTTCTGGGGTCCTCCACTACGGCGTCTCTCATAGGCCGAGTTGGTTTGGGATGTTAAACCCTATAAACCAACCATTTCTTCGGGCTGTTGGAAAAAAAAGCAGCACTTTAGACTTATGTAATGCATAACAAAAGTAGCTTGCGCTTTTCAAAATTTTATTTTTTTATTTTCACTGGGTCTTGTACCTGCGCAGCTTTGCAGAGAAAGGTGCCCACGTGTATCTGAAGAAGCATGCAGTTTCATTTCCAATGTTGCTATGCAGTTACCGTGAAGCTGCTTTGCGTTGACTCTAACCTGCAATGAGTATGGTATTCCCTGTGAACTTTGTATTCAGAATGGACCCACGGCGCTTTATGCTTGGAATGAAGCTTATTGCTTCTTTCCATGCATGTCATTTATGCATAGAGAGCTAATAATCTCGGAAAGATACGATAGGAGAAATTCCAGATGAAAACTTACCCGTGGGGCATTGCTGCCACAAGTATCGTTCGCTGAGTACCCAGACAGAGATGATGCAAATGAACAAAACTCTGCTTTACCGTTGAAAGCATCATATCCTTTTCGTATCCGAGTCATATTCTTGATTATTACTGCATTCAAGCTACCCTTGCCTTTTGAGAACGAAGGAAGAGGCTAAGGCGTTTTGTTGTTGCTTGATTGTTGCTCACACTTAAGTAAATTCTGATGCCGGTCTCTTTTTGGTCCTATCGTCGGTACATGCTAACTAGAAACAAGCTGGCTTTTGAGGTTGCCAGCTGTACCTCTCATTAAAAATGCAATTTTTCTACGGCTGCTCCGAGCAGGACTTGCTTTTTGATGGATGCTCAAAATAAAAACGCATCTCTGGCAGCTTATATCTCAAACTATTTGTTACAAGAGAGTCTGCGTTTCATCTGGCTCCATAGTGGTATGAGACGCACAGTAGCTCGTGATACGCAAGGGAACTACATTTGCGACTGTATTAATTCCAGAACTATATCTAATCTTTGCATAATCTTTTTCATTACATGCCCCAGTCAAACTAAGCAGCACTAAATATTAACAGTGAAAAGCAGAATACTTACGTCCTCTTGTTTTCTTCTTTTTCCGCAGACAATCAGTCGCTGCAAACAACAATTTCAAACCCGGGGAACGCCAAAGAAGCTACATCGACATCTACATGGAAAGGATACGCGAGGCTGAGAAAGAAAACGACCCTTACTTCAGAGGTGATTAGCGAGCGAATTTAGCCTTTACATCCGCTGCATCTACCAATTTTATTCAAAGGAACGCATTTATCCTAAGGACCACATCGCACAGTCAGAGGAAGAAAGGATTAACATGGGCGAGACTGTACAGTTCCGGCACGTGTTCTCACTTGTTTGCGTTTTATGACCCGCAATAAATTATTCTTGCACGAGCTTTTCCTCATAGTTAATGTAGTAGTAAAGGTACTTCTCGGAACGTTATAACTACTAAGGAGCATTGTAGGAAGGAAAAGAAAAGGGCTTATAAAAATGTATTCATACTTAATGAATTCATCAGCTACACTTCAAGGTGCTCTATGATCCATGTTAAAACCATAAAATTGAAGTTCTAATCCCTACTACTGTGCCGTGTGTTCTACAGTTTCTAAGCTCAAGGAGCTCCTCCGGCAGGAATGATAAACTAGCTCTGACACGAGCTTCGCTTTGGTTTGCGTTTTATGACGCGCAATAAATTATCCTTGCATGCGCTTTTCCTCAGAGTTAATGTATAGTATAGTAAAGGTACTTCTGGGAACGTTCAAACTACTAAGGAGCATTGTAGGAAGGAAAGGAAAAGGTAGTTCGAAAATGTGTTCATACTTAATGAATTAGTCAGCTAAAATAAACTTGAAGGCTTAAAAAAAACGTTCTGTGTTAAAACCTTGAAATTGCTTGCAGCTAGTAAGTTTGTTGTTATTTCTGGCAAAAATAGCAATAAAAGCCGCACCAAGCTAGTTATAACAATCACTGACCTTGGATCAGGAAACAACCACATGTTACCGTACATACATGAGTGTGGGTTATGATATTCGTAGCTGACGCCCTCATCGGCAACATGGTGGACCTACTGACTGGCGCCGCAACTTCAGGCCCCCTTTACGTGCACTGGACCCTGCTCAACCTGGCCGCCAGCGCAGATACGCTTCAAGCCGAGCTGCACCTGGAAATCGACGCCGTGGTGGGCTTCGATCGCTCGCCCAGATGGGAAGACCACACGCTCATGCCGCTGACCATGGCCACAATATGGGAGATGTTCCGCTGGAAAGTGGCCGCACCTTTCAACATACCCCGAGGGTAGGCTTTGGACACTGAGAAATGGTGGCCGCGTGATCGGGCGCGGATGCAAATGTGCAGCTTTTGTATGTGTAGTTGAACACCCTTAAAGCAAAGCCTTTTCAGAAGTCATTAGGCCAAGACATTGCTTCTAAGCTTTGCTGCTCTGCTGTGGTAACATCTGTGGAAGTGCTAACCTCAGTAAGATCTGGAGTGGGGACGAGAGTGTTTCTGTCTTTCAAACAATTTGGAGTGCCGGGGATGCACAGTGAGCAACGCAGCATGTCTCAGAAAGCAGCCCTATGTGTTATTTTCTTTCCATGTGTGTTGTACGGGTTGATAAGGATGCCGTAGCTGAATGGTCCAGGAAGGATGAAGTGAAATTGTTTTTTTTTTTGCCACAGAAAACGAGAAGTATGATGCGAATGTAGGACTCACCTCTATACGATGAGTAATGCGAGTTGAAAATTACCAGAGTATTCAGCTTATCCTAGAGACAAAAAATAGAATAAATTTCTTTAAAATGTACTTTTCCGCTCTGCTAACACTTCAAAAAGTTCCGGTTTGGGTCCACTTTGCCGAGACGTTCCTGCGGGTCTGTCCGACAGGAGCCCCATTGTTTCATTGAATTGCACAGGCACTGGACAAAGAAAAGACGCAGATGAAATTCGGAGCTGAAGGCTGACTGATGCGGAGATTTGAAGTACAGGACACTGCTCCGATGACTGCGCTGAGGACGGGAAATGCTCTCGCGAACTGCTTGGAAACTGCACTATAGATCATGATTGCGCAGTTTGTGCAAAGTCTCCACAATCAGTCAGCACTGCTCTATATTCATGACGCGTGCCCCATGTAAAAAGATGTATGTTTGCCGTACCTTACCTTCAGAGTCAACGTTCAGATCAACGAGCAGTCAACGAGCCACGAGCAGCTTACCTTTATAGTCAACGAGCAGATCGTATCTAGCGTATCCAGCACCCGCAAGGAGAATTATCATAGGCATGCTGGTATTTGACATAGTGTTTCTCCCATTACCTAATAATACGTGCTGTCGGAACGTATGCCACTCTTCAGGTCGGCAAGTGTGAATTTATAAAACAACACAAACAAGATTGCGTGATACTAGTCTTTATGGCACATGCAATTAAAGTTAGTTTTTTTGCTTAGGAAGATTTTCATATGACATAAGCTTGCATACAAAATACATAAATACTGAATACATTTTTTTTAAAGCCGTGGCTTCATTTCCTGTCGAGCTCTTCCTAGACGTAAAAATAACTGATGCTTCCTGCAACATCTTCTTCTTAAAAAAATGCATTCACAGTGGAGCACCTCTGTTGTGTTTTTTTATCAAGTGAACAAAAAGGGGCGGCTGGTTGTTTAGCATTGTTAAGCTCAAAATATTGCGCGAGAACAGTTTTTTTGATTGTGGACACCATCGCCAGTTACCTGAAAGCGCGATTATAAGGTGTGCACTGACAAGTGAGCCAGTTAAGCACATCTTCAACTTTTTCACGTCAATGCCAATTTATTTAATGTATGCCGGAGGCCTATAATCCAGTGCCGCCTTTCTGCAGCAATGTTGACAGCACCAGCACATATTCCTATAGTGCCGTGTTTCTACCACAACTCTGCCCACGTCAACGCATGCTGCACACATTTCTGTCTCACTACAAATACATACCTCAAAGGGCGAATATCAGTTTCACAGTAGTATTCGTTGATGAAAAAGACGATGTGCGATGCAATGCGTGAGAGTGCATTGAAGTTTAACAAGAGGCTTGTTCGGCTGCGGTGACGGCCTAATTCTCGCTCGCGGTAGCCAGCCAAGCTGACCCGTTCACGCGGCCGCGGCTGCGAATACCAGTCGCGGATTTTTATTTTGTTTTCCTTTTTTAACTTGGCACAAACCCACAAACACTGCATGCATACAAACATTGTAAGTCTTTGCGCGACGTTTACCTGTCGGAACAGTGCTCTTGCACTAAAAAAACACCCTGGAAGCATTTTCTATGCCTGCGAGCACTTGATGCGCAGAACTGGCTGATGGCACACAATGAAGAAGGGTATTTTGATCACAAGAAGCTGACGGTTTGATTGCCGGCTTTGCCCAAAGCGGATACTGCACTTTCTTGTCTGATGGACAAAACATATGACACCTTGGGGAGGCTATATTCAACTTTTCCATAAACTGCCTGAATCCGATCAAAAATTATTTTCAGTGGTCACGGAAAGAAGGTGCCGAGTGTGAGACAGCTGCACTCTAAACAGAAACGCGTAAAAAGGGAGCTAAGTTCTCCTCTAGTGAACACCCTTTAAAAAGAGAGTGAGCTAGAGCACAACTTACTTTCTTTCTACTCCCATATAGGCGTATTCGCGTCAAGAGTGTATAAGTTTAATTTCTTCTTTTCAGAACCGGAGAAGACACGAAGTTGGGAGAATACCAAGTTCGCAGTGGCACCATGGTCTTCCCAAACCTACTCGCAGTGCACAGAGATCCGAAACTATGGGACAATCCGGATAAGTTTGACCCTTCGCGCTTCTTGAAGCCGGACGGAACAGCTCAGACAACGAGACCAGAAGGGCTGCTTACTTTCTCCGTTGGTGAGGCTCTTTTTTCAACTGTGCTCTACCGCTGAAGCGGAGAGATGTATTGCGCAATCCTGTGGGAGTTGTCGCTTACGTAATCCGAGGAACTTGGGAGCGTGGCTGACGCTTGTCTTTGCAGGGTGTACCGTAGCCGAATAACTTCGACAATTCTCGCGTCTTTTTACATATATTTCACCTCCGGGGGTATGGTGGCATGGTGCAATCAAGCGACAGAGTAAATCGCTTTTTTCTTTCGCCGTTCATTATCCTGCTGATGGCACAGATTAGTGCAGAGTGCACGTTTTGTACTTAAAGAGATTCTGCCTAGTTATAATATCTCTACCCAGTTATGCACAGTATAACTGAGCACTGATCATGTGACTAGGCGGCAACATCAGTAGGGACATAGCCTCGGACTGTCATTCAACAACGCAAAGGGGCAGCTTGTTCCATTCATTGATTAGTTGCAGAAAAGAGGCGTGCTTGAATGGATTAGCACGGCTTTTTGCCTGGAGTATTTTCTATTCATTGTCGCACCTTCTGGATCGTGAGTGCGGTGGCAGCAAATAAGTTTTATTATCAATATAGGTTTTATTGAGTTACATGCGGTAGAGAAATTCAAACCTAATAACCGGTCGGCGCTCTTAGTGAGTCCCAGTTCAGGTCCTGTTTGATACAGCTACTACGAATCACGTGCCACGATTTTGAACGGCTTCCAGGACACCACGATGAATCCCAGCACGAAGATTCCAAACTGCACAGTCATACTCCATATTTACTACTACGGAAATACTGAAATGTTCCAGAAACATAAAATTTCTTTCGCTTTCTGGGGAGCATCCAGGAAATTCCTTCTTACAAAGTTCGACATTCGCGATGCCGTTGTCGAAATGTATTCGACCTGTTTTTCTCCAGGTTAAGTCAGCAGCTATCCACCTCACATGAGGGAGCTGCGGCGTTCGATCCCCAGAGCCACCAAGTACCCTCCAGTGATGCAATGGGTACAAGCTTCCGCTGACCTGCTGCTCGACTTATTCAGGGGGAATTGCTTTGAAAATGGATCTTTGGCCCCACCTTGAGCAAATAGAAAAACACTTTGCCATGGCGCTCTTTGGCGACAGAGGCCCTTGCGGCACAAAAATTCGTTATCATCAGGTTAGGTCAGCCGAAAAATAAACACCGAGACAATTATAATCGTCAACCAAGGAAGATATTAGCTTCACGCCCATTTAGAATCGTTCAAAAGGTTTTTCCTGGCAAATTAACGGTGTTGTTCTCTTTCTTTGTTCTTTCAAAAATCCTGGCCTCGCAAGAACTTAGTGGGCGGTTTCTGAGCAATACTTGTGCCGATATTTTGACGGCGCACTCTGGAAACTTTTCCTCTCTGTGTGATAGCCATAGCTTCGTTCCCTGTGGGCGCCTCGGCTGCTTTGACATGTGGCAATAGACGCGCAATGAATAGTGTAGGCCTCTGCTTTTTGTCTTAGCTGTTTCGCGTTGCGACCGCTATGAGACGCTGCTATTTTTCATTTTGAAAGCAATAAAATTAAAAATTCAAGCAAATATAGTATATTTTAAGCGAATGGACAGGCCTTTGTTTCTAGCTTTTTTGCACATCAGTGGAGCGCACTGCAACGTAAACTGTCACCACCTATGAAATACACAAAGAGAAGTGATTGAGATAGTAAAAACTTTAAGGAAGAGGTACAGTACGGTCCGATGTTAAAGGGAACATGCGATCGCGTGGCCTCCGCGCTTCTCGGACCGCTGCCGCCGAGAGCTTGTGAAATTGTCGGCACAAGACGCATAAGCGGTAAGCATGACAACTGGTCAGTCCGTGCATGCGCCTGATGCCGCCTATTCTCGCCGCATCTAGGCGGCAGGGCTTCGTGAAGCCTGGAGGGCACGCGATCGCATGTTCCCTTTAACAATGGACCGTACTGTACAAGAATAATAAGGCTCAAATAGCAATGGTCTGAGCAGCAACACAGGTAGTGCTGAAATTCAACAGGGATTAAGGCAAGGCGAGGTAGTTCGCTATCAGTGCTGGTATTTGTTATTTACATCATAAAATGTCAAGAAGGCGAAAAAATGTAGTTTGGTTAATACTCTTTTATAACCTTGGCGGAACGATCGAGGATAAGAGCGTTCTGGTTTTAATATACGCGATGATACACTTTTACCTGAAAGGCGAAAAAATACAGTCCCACTTGATTATTTGTGGAACCGAAAGCTACGGTCTATACTTTACATTTAACCAGAATAAATAAGGCTTAATGATATCCGACGAAGACAAGGATGAGCTGCTCATATTAAACAGGCAAAATGTCTACAGAAATGCGGTGGTAATGAAGCACAGACCACTGTAGAATTACAATGAGCATGAAGTTCTGAGAAGTACCTCTAAATGAGCAATGGAGCGAAGGCTTATTTTTGTCGATGTGGTTGGTGCCTAAAGGCAGATGCGCGAGTGAGGCTGAAAATAAACCAGAGATTGGTCGGGAGATCAGCATTAGCTGCTTCCGGCAACATTACTAATGAGACACTGCACGGAGAGTTGAGATCGGAATTGTTCAAAGCCCGGAAATTTCAGAGTAAAATCCGTTACGAGGAATAGCTTCTGAAAATGGAGAAAAAACATTCGGCTGTTATTGTATTTCTGCTCAGAAAGAGCTTTGACTTAGAGTGAAAGTGGCTTGGAAATCTAATCAGGATAATAGAGACCATTAAAATCAGGCCCCAAGTGGTAGCGTATAAGAACTATGTTGAATTTCGATGGAGGCAAAATTCTAGTCGACCGTGTACTGGGCGATGTCAGTGCACGTCAAAGCACCGCAGATGGTCGAAATTTCCAGACCCCTTCAATACGGCGTGTCTCATAGCGTAAGTCCCTTTAGAAGGTTAAACCCCCATGAAACAAACCAAACCAAATATTTATCCAAAGGGCAGCACTTAGCTTATTGGTTGAAGCGAGATCAAGGTGGCTTTGAACGAGTAGAATCAAGAAGTATTTACTGAGGGAGGTGATATTTAGAATAGCGTGGCAATGATATCACTCTGTAAGTCGCTATGTCGATGCCAGCCAGATCAGCACCTCTTAGGAAGAAATGTTCAGGGATGTGAGTGATATGAGTGTGTCGACTGCAGGGGTAAAAAAAAAAAACGGTTTGAAAATTGGAAGTTTTTCCCCTAGCACACGCAGTTTTTTTAATAGTACCGAAAAGGCAATTTCGTAACCATGCTGCCGTCTGTATGCAGCCCCTCCTCCCCCCCCCCCCCCGCTCCAAAAAAAAAAAAGAAAAGTATATTGGGCGAGCCCTACTCACCTTGAACCAGACGTACAGTGCCAAAGGACGCACGACGAGCTGGACTGCTCAAGAGCCAGAAATGACAATCGGCTTATGAAGAATCCAGCCCTACCTAGTGCGATAGGGGATTAAAAGGCGAGAAGGGACTTGGCTACTGGGTTTCTGGCGTCAATACTAGTGTTACCAAAAAAAAAGTCGAAATTTAACTCAAGAGAAGCGTTGATTCTAAAATAGCTACAATGGTTACGAAAAGAGCTTGATGCAAAATAAATGAGCCAGAAGCTAGTGGCGACTGCCAACACACTGTCTCAAAAGGAGCACATACTAGCAAGAGTTTAGCGCATATACAAGCGTCTGCAGAGGAGTTAAGACCACAACCGCTAACTTCTGCCCGTCTGTCCGTCCTTTCATGGGACGGCATGTACATGAAAAAAAAAAAAAAACCGAAAGGAAGACGATACGTCTGCGTCTAGACACCTGGAAGTCACACAAAAATCGGTTTGTGGGCTTAACATCCCGACGATTCATGGTTCATGGCAGTTCACGCTCTGGATTCAACGCGACTACCTGGATAGGGTATACGCAACTGCACAGGAGACGGTTAATTAAGAGATGTGGGATAGGCTTTTGCCCTGAAGTCAGCGCAGTCGGGCTGATGACGATGCTAACTTTGTCCTGGAGCCATTTAACATACGGAGATCGCAAAGTACTGGGTATTATTTTTTTTTTCATTTCGTCCGCAGCAAAATGCAGCTGACGCGACCGGTATTCAGTACAGCGAACGAGCGTTCTGCTGCTGAACGCCAAAGCGATTGCGCCACTGAGGTGGGTTACTAAGGAATTGCATCAAAACTGCTTCGTACTTGCACAAAATCATGTTTTTTTTTCTGCGAATACCTGCAATGCATGTGCTAAACCATGAAGTTTTGGGCAATTAGGAAGGCTTGGGGAACGCCCACTAAGGTGATCTGGTTTCGCAATTTGGTTTTACTTTGCGACGGAAAGACATCACATCAATATCAGCTAAATGCATTTAATCCTCTCATACCCCTTATGAAACAATGGGTGTGGCACAGCCCGTACTGATTGAAATGGGAATGTAGGTTTCTAGATGAAGTGTAAGCAGTGTAATGTTATGTCTTCATCGAGTGGTGCACAAACTCTACAGAAAGCATCCTCGTCGACTCCTTATGACAGCTGCTTTCTTTACAGAGATCTTAGAAGTGCATCCCAGCCAGCTGATTGGTTCACAGTTGTAGATGATGCACTCGACAAAGGCATTTGATTGCAGATCAGTTCTTGAATTTTTTTCTGTTTTATAGTCATGAAATTCTGTCCTATTGCAAAATCTGGGTCTCAAAACGATGCCGCCGCTACTGAAGCAGATTTGTGTATATGTTTACCGATTCACTCGAAACTGCATTAAAAACGAGCGTAGTGAAAGAGGTCCGATTACAAGAGAAAACAAGAACATAAATGGCTTCACTGGCGTGCGTCTTTGGCGAGCTAGCTGTGTGTTATTAAAGCTAACTTGTTTTACGACACAGCGTTCCCGTCTTAGGAGTAAAAAACAACACAACGCCCAAAGTACTCATAGTCGACATCAATCACGGTAATGCAATTTTAATACACTGACTGCTGTTCCTTTAATCGAAACGAGTTTTAGGAGGAACGCTAATAATGGGAAAATTTATCAGAATAAGTGTGGTACGGGGCTTTGAATAGGCGCTGTCTCAGAGTCTATGTTGTAATTTTCTTAGTGCTAAACTAACATGAGGAACAGTAGTAATCTCTGCGGGTAACTGAAACAACATTTTATTTATTTATTTATCCATACTGCAGCGTAATGGAGTGCTATGGCAGGAATGGGTGGGGAACACTATGTATAAATGTAAACATACAGTGCGGTGTTCAAGAAAATTCGCTAAAAAACAAACAAAATACCAACTTAATCTACAAAATAAGTTGAATAATGCACAGGCAATAAACGCAAATGACAACATCTGGTTTCTATCAATACTAAAAAGTGTTGGCTTTACTGATAAAGCTGGGTTGCTGAGGAAGTTCATAGACTAGCGCTTGATGTCGCACAAGCTGGTTGTACCAGCCGAAGAGTTTTATGTTTATTTGGTACTTTTGCTCCCTCCATTCTAATCATGATGAGGTGATAAAGTTACTCATTGGGTGAATATGAATAAAAAATAAGAAAATACGTAGACAGCAGCCAAGAATTTTCAAAGAAAAGTCTTCAAAAAGAATGCAATAAAAATGCAATGGTTGTTAATGTGAATGGGCTTGAGTAAATGAGAATAAACGTTGGTTGCACCCTGAAAATAATTAGGACGTTACTTGTTTCGAAGGTAAATATTTAAAGCAACATTTGATAATTTTGATTTCTGGTATTGACTATAGGCCAAGCACTTTAATTTATTTGGTTAAGAACTTCAATTCATTAACAAAGGTTGGAATCTAAGCCCCACAGCCTTACTTCAATTTTTGTTTTCCTTTTTCAGAGACATCAGAATTGTGAATTTGTAATACAGTTGATGTCCTTAACCGCTTCGTGTGCAGAATAATTATTTTAGAGAGAGAAAATGCATCGTAAATCCCGCGCTCAGAGGAAATATAGAATGACTGTACATATCTCGGTAAACTTCACTTCACAAATTATACTTAGCTCCGTTTAAACAATAGTGGCCCACAGCGCGCAGGGGAAAGCAGAAAAAAATTATTTCACTAATAATATTTGAAAAAGCAGTGAGCGGTATTTAAACCAGTCTCCTTTGTATATTTGCCGGTCTGCATTTGATGTAACAATATTTCTTGTTTCCGACATTATTAAGGTGGCGGGTGCTAAAGGCTCATGCCATTAACTTATCTGGAAACTACAGTATCTCTGTTTTTCCTACTTGAAAAAACGAAACAGAAATTACTGTTTTCCTTTTAATATTTTCAAAGATATTATTATATTATTGTCATCATCCTGCAGGAAGAAGGATGTGTCCCGGAGAAGGAATGGCCATGGTCGAAATGTTCTTGGCCTTGACAACGTTGCTGCATCGGTTTCGCATACTTCCCGAGGAAGGCGAGACGATCACCATGTCGCCGCTGGGCCCGTCCTTGGAATTGGCAGAAACGAAGCTGCGGTTCATTCCACGTAAAGGAAACTGACTCAACTTTCATATACAATCACGGCAGGGAAGCTGGAAGCATATTTATGCAATCATAAACATTCTCATCAGTTCATGTACTTTTAAAACACCCTCATGCACGCACTAAGGAATAGAAAAGGTCTTCACAGCCTCTTACCTAAAAGCTTCTGTCGACGAGTTGCCTTCAGGATAGTTCTTGGATAAAGAGAAGAAAGAGGAAGATTTAAGAGAGTAAGAAAAACATATCAAGGGGTGAAAATGAAGCACGATGTACTTGGAACTTAGCTGCAAACGCCTGCAATTAGTTCTTACAAAAAGGTGTAACAGGTCTCTTTATTAGTACTCATGCCGTACTTTGTCCGCATCATCATGTTCAAAATTTGACTTATTTTGCTCGCCAAGGAACACACTTCTACCAGGATTTCGACTGGTGACCAACTGAGCGACATATTATGAGTAGTAAAAACACGGCGGTTCACTGAGGAAAAGACACTGAAAAACAAAAATTATCTACATAGACTGAGCTTCTAAACTTCCACAGTTGCCTGTTTAGAGTGCGCCGTTGAGAATAATTTTCATATTCCGCTAAATAAGTGAAATATACAAGATGATCTGGCAGAAAATTATGGCCCACTTTCAATACTATCCCAAGCAGCACAGGCAATCGGGCCAGCATTGCAACTGCATGGTCTCACTCTGATGCTTCGTAGGATCGGCGTCTGCCAATGCATTTCCAATATTGGGCTGGTCAGCTGTGCTGCTTGGGATGCTGACATTCGCTTATTCCGCTCACTTCCGAATACGCTAATTGAAAATATGCACTGATTGCAAAAACTCCAAACACATTGCCAGGGCTGAAAAATTGGCATCATAAAGGTGTAATTTTCTTATCTGCTGCAGTGTACCATAGTGTCCATGACAAAGCGCACATACATCCCATTAACAGAAACCGCGTATCGTTCAGCTGGCTCCCATATGCGATGGACCATACATTCTAAGGTTTCATTTTGTTTACACTTGGTGAGGAGGTAAAGTTAATCGCTACGCAAGCAGCACGAAGTCGACGTGCTAAAGATCTTTGACAGGCATAGCAGGTCAGGGCTAGCCAAAATACCAACACTGCATGCCGTCAGGCCGTCGGACAGGAACCGTGCTCAGCCAGTTGGTTGCACAACGACCGTACAGTTTCTTTCCGAGGACAGAAACAGCACCAATAAACATCGTCAGGCAAACGTGTCGTCTCTGTCTCTTTTTGTTTTACGTCTTCGCCGTTCTGCCAATGGGGCATGAGGATGGGGCACATTTATGAAAGCTAGTGCCATCGTGGGTATGTTCTTGGCACGACATGTCATTCTCCTCATATCGTAATGATAGAGTAGTGACTTGAGCATGCTCCTCGTAAGGATTAAGTACGTGATTTGTTCACCAGTGAATCCCGATACCCACCGGTTTCGTATATGAGGCCCCCACGTATCTGAGACCCCCAGGGGAAACTGAGAGGCTTTACAAATGAGTGCTGCTGTAAACGTATCTGCACGATGCATTGGTTGATCACAACTAGTTGATAGCAAGTAATGTTGCCACGACAGAACAAAATTACTGCAAGCGAAGTATTGAATTCCTCGCAGCAAGCCAGTTGGCAGTACTTTCAAAGTGTCTAGTAACATTCCATAACCTTTGCTATATCTTGCTAAAATGTATCTAAAATTTGAAGCACACACCAATCAAAAGCTCAATGTGACTATCCGACCTAAATCCACTTTGCAACAACGGGGTGTTCCGGTTTATGAGAATGCAGTATATGACATTTCTTGCCAGACATAATAGCTCAAAAAAGTAAGGACACACAATGAGAGAGAAAAGGCTCTGACTTTACCTCAAGGCTTATTGAAAAAGAATTAAAAGAACAATATGCATGTTGTAATATACGCAGCCCAAGTGTGAACACAAACATGAACTGGTAGTAGATGGCAGTGAAATCAGCTTCCTAACATAATAAGATTGTTAAGGAGAAAGACGAAATTTTCTTTTGTTAAGGCTGGTGCCACGGTCGTCAGGAAACCAATGGTGTAGCAGTCAAGCGATGCGCCATGCCCTTCTATGGTAGCTGCTGTCTACGGTCTGACTACTGTTGCTCTTGCCTGTCCTTTCCTGTCCTTTCTGAAGGAACGACAGGCTCCATCCGAAAAGCTGACTATATATATATATTGTAAAGAGGAAGATCATCAGCAGTCAGAGCAGCAGAACCGAGGCGAGGCGCGAGACGAGAAGACGACGATCGGCAGCTGAAGCAGCAGAGCCGACGCGCGGCGCGAGACGAGAGCGTGAACTGTTCCGGGTCCGGACCTGTCCTTGCTCGCTCTAACCGGCCTTCACAACTGTCAATAAAGGCCTTTACATCTTGGTGGAGGCTGCGGGATTCCGTCCTGGAGCTACGCAACCGGACCATCGCTACCCCCATGCCTGCCAACGCCAACCAGCCAGCCGGCTCTTCGCCGGCACCCGTTGCTTGCCATGGTGCGCTCCGCCAGCGCGACCCGGCCGTCTTCAGCGGCACGGACGACAACGACGTGGAGGACTGGCTGTCATCTTACGACAGGGTGAGCGCTCATAACCGATGGGACGACAGTATGAAGCTTACCAACGTAATCTTCTACCTGACCGGCGTTGCCCACCTTTGGTTCCAAAACCACGAATCGGACTTCACCACTTGGACCGAATTCAAAACCAGCTTCTCTGACATCTTCGGCCGTCCGGCGGTACGCAAACTTCGCGCCGAGCAGCGTCTTCGCGTTCGTGCACAGCAGAGCGGTGAATCATACACTAGCTATATCGAAGACGTCGTCAATCTCTGCAAGCGTGTCAATGCGTCCATGGCAGAGGCCGATAAAGTTAAACACGTCCTTAAAGGAATCGAAAACGACGCTTTCAATATGCTTGTGGGCAAGAACGTCACCTCTGTTACCGATATATTCGACCACTGCCAAAGCTACGATGAGCTTCGCCGACAGCGCGTTTTCACTCGGCAGCCGTCTCCACAGACAGACACAGTTACTAGCATCAGCATGGCGACAGAAGACAGCTCGCTACTGCTCCAGATCAAGCAGTTTGTTCGTGAGGAGGTTGCGCGGCAGCTGTCGCTTCTTCCTGCTGTTCCGAGTCCTTCTAACCTAACTCCGACACTTCAGCACGTCATTCGGGAGCAAGTGTCCGAAGCCCTGCCATCGGTTTCCTCTTCGCCTCCCGTCGCTGCGCCACTTACCTACGCCGAAGCCGTCAGGCGTCCCCGGCCTGAAACGTTCGTTTCGTACCAGCATCCACCGCAGTCGACACCATTTCGTCCTGCCCGGCCACCACCGCAACGTTTCCGTCCATGGCGGACACCGGACAACTTCCCCATTTGTTATGCCTGTGGCATTCCTGGTCACGTGATGCGTCACTGCCGCCGCCGAGTGTTGTCCCCTGCTGCCGATCCCGACCCTCGAGGTTACGCCTACGCCCCTCCCCAGCCTTTTCACCGCACTATGCCTTCTGAGACCACTGCTTCCTCCGATCTCAGCCCGTCTATTCGCCGCCGTTCTCCATCTCCGCGTCGCCGCTCGGTTTCCCCGATGCGCCGTCGTCCCTCTTCCCCTTCGGAAAACTAGTGCCCGCAGTTCCGGAGGCAAGAACTGCGTGCTCGTCGCCAAGCTCAAGACCTCGACTTTCTCCGACAAATTTGATCGCGGTTTCTGTGGAGGGCACCGATGCTTTCGCGCTTGTTGACACCGGTGCTGCTGTATCTGTACTCAGTGAGAAATTGTGCCGCCAGTTACGAAAAGTGATGACTCCGCTATATGGTTTTATGCTTCGCGCCGCTAATTCGCAAATTATCGCGCCTTTGGGGGCATGTACAGCCCGAGTTACTATTCAGGACGTTCTGTATATTGTTGAATTCATCGTCTTCCCATCGCCGTCTCACGACGTCATCTTAGGCTGGGACTTTCTCTCCCAACATGACGCCGTCATCGACTGCACTCGTTCCGAAGTCGCCCTTCTTCCATTCGGCGAGGACTCGGTGAACGCTTCCACTAACTTGTGCTCCAAGCTGACTGTGGCTGATGACGTCATGATCCCGCCGTGCTCTGCTGTGCTCGTCTCTGTTCATTGCGACTCTGCATCCAACGGCCCTGTCATCTTCATCCCGTCCGACTCCTTCGCTTCTCGCCACTGTCTACCCCTGCCATTCGCCGTGCTTACCGTCTCAGCCGGCTGCAGCGCCTTGCCCCTGACGAATCCATTCCTGTGCCCCTCCACTCTTCTTCGCGGTGAATGCTTGGGATATGTCCAGCCCTTCGCCTCCGTCGTCACCTGGGACCCTTCTGAGGACGACTCCTGCCGCCTGAAAGTGTCGTCACTTATTTCTTCCCCACCGTCTCCTGATCCCGCTCCCGAGGCCGTCTTCGCGGGCTCAATCGACGCGAATCTTTCGCCACCGGAGAAGACCCAGCTTGCGACCCTGCTAGATAAGTTTCGGTCATCGTTTGACTTCTCTCACCACCGTTTGGGCCGCACTTCAGCTGTTACCCATCGGATCGACACAGGCGCCCATTCGCCGTTGCGCCAACGCCCATATCGCGTCTCGGCCACCGAACGCCAGGTTATCGACACCCAGGTGAATTATATGCTGCAGCGTGGCGTCATACAACCATCACACAGTCCTTGGGCTTCCCCCGTCGTCCTTGTCACCAAGAAATACGGCTCTATCCGCTTTTGCGTTGACTACCGGCGCCTCAACAAAATCACCCGAAAAGACGTCTATCCGCTGCCCCGCATTGACGACGCACTTGACTGCCTGCAGGGAGCTGAGTTCTTTTCATCGTTAGATCTCCGTTCGGGTATTGGCAAGTCCCGATGGCCGACGATGACCGCCCTGAGACAGCCTTTGTGACGCCTGACGGGCTGTATGAATTCAACGTCATGCCCTTCGGACTATGCAATGCCCCTGCCACTTTTGAGCGAATGATGGACACCATACTGCGCGGCCTGAAATGGAAAACCTGCTTATGTTACTTGGACGATATCGTTGTTTTCTCCCCAGATTTCCAGACGCACCTCGTTCGCCTAGAGCACGTTTTGAGATGCCTCGCGGCAGCCGGGCTTCAACTCAATTTAAAGAAATGTCGCTTTGCTGCTCGCCAGTTGACGATTTTGGGCCACGTCGTGTCAAAACAGGGTGTTCTTCCTGACCCAGCAAAGCTTCGTGCTGTCTCTGAGTTCCCGAAGCCCTCTACGATGAAGGAACTTCGCAGTTTCATCGGCTTATGTTCTTACTTCCGACGCTTTATCCGAAATTTCGCTTCTATCATCGCACCTCTGACTGGCCTTCTTCGTGGCAGTAGCGACTTATCAAGCTGGAGTCCTGCCTGTGACGAAGCGTTCACCACGTTGCGCCGTCTACTTACTTCTCCACCCGTACTGCGCCACTTTGACCCTGATTCTCCAACTGAAATCCACACAGATGCCAGTGGCGTTGGTATCGGTGCTGTTCTTGCTCAACGGAAACCGGGGTGTGCGGAGTATGTTGTTGCATACGCGAGCCGCACCCTGACGAAGTCAGAGCAAAACTACTCCGTCACTGAAAAAGAGTGCTTGGCAATCGTTTGGGCGATCGGGAAATTTCGACCTTACGTATACGGCCGGCCTTTCGCGGTCGTCACGGACCATCATTCCCTATGTTGGCTGTCCTCCCTAAAAGACCCAAATGGCCGCCTCGCCCGATGGGCCTTACGCCTTCAGGAGTACGATATTCGTGTGATCTATCGCTCTGGCAGGAAGCATAACGACGCCGACGCTTTGTCTCGTTCACCTCTAGCCAATGAATGTGCCTCTCCTCCCGCCATCGACTGCGCCCCCTTGTCATTGGACGATATGCCCAACGAGCAGTCCAAGGACCCGTGGATCACTTCTCTTGTACGTCATCTTTCAGACCGTTCTGTCGTGTCGGTACCGCGTGCAATCCGCCGTCAGGCTGCCCACTTCACTATTCATGATGGGATTTTGTACCGCCGAAATTATCTCCCTGATGGCCGCAAATGGCTCCTAGTGATCCCTGGACATTTACGCTCAGAAATATGCGCAGCCTTTCATAGCGACCCGCAAGCTGGTCACGGCGGTGCTTTCAAGACCTACAACCGGCTTCGCCTCCGCTATTACTGGCGCGGCATGTACAACTACGTTCGAAAATTCGTCCGTTCCTGCCCCGATTGCCAGCGCCGCAAGCTCGGTCATCATCATTCGACCGGCCCTCTGCAGCCTTTGCCTTGCCCATCCAGGCCATTTGACCGAGTTGGCATTGACCTGTGTGAACCCCTTCCGTTCACTGCTGCAGGAAACCGCTGGGTTATCGTCGCTGTAGACCACCTGACACGGTACGCTGAAACAGCCGCCCTCCCAGCTGCTACAGCGCGGGATGTTGCCACCTTCCTCTTGCACCATTTCATACTTCGGCACGGAGCACCGCGTGAACTGTTGAGCGACCGTGGGCGGGTGTTTCTGTCAGACGTCGTTTCATCTCTCCTGCAGCAATGCAACATTACTCGCCGCACCACTACTGCCTATCATCCCCAGACGAACGGCTTGACAGAACGTTTCAATCGAACATTAGGTGACATGTTGTCAATGTACGTGGCGGCCGACCATACTAACTGGGACGTCGTCCTCCCCTTCGTCACGTATGCCTACAACACCGCTACGCAGAGCACTGCTGGTTTCTCACCATTCTTCCTTCTGTACGGCCGTGAACCGTCCTCGCCGCTCGACACTATTCTTCCTTATCATCCCGATTCGTCAGAAACCACAACCGTATCTGAAGCCTCCAGACACGCTGAAGAGTGCCGCCAGCTCGCCCGGTCATTCACGTCCGACGACCAAGGGCGCCAGAAATACCGCTTGGACCACTCCCATGGCACCGACACTTTTCAGCCGCAATCCCTTGTTTGGCTCCGTGTGCCTTCTGCTGCACCAGTTCTCTCTAGCAAGTTGCTGCCGAACTACCAGGGACCCTACCGCGTCCTTGAGCGCACTTCTCCCGTCACTTACGGAGTTGAGCCCGTGACGCTATCACCCGATCTCCGACGACGTGGGCGCGAGACCGTCCACGTTTCGCGTTTGAAGCCGCACTACGACCCCTGCGTCGTGTTGACCCCCTAAATCGCCAGGATGGCTCTTTTTCCCCCGGGGCCAAATGTAAAGAGGAAGATCATCAGCAGTCAGAGCAGCAGAACCGAGGCGAGGCGCGAGACGAGAAGACGACGATCGGCAGCTTAAGCAGCAGAGCCGACGCGCGGCGCGAGACGAGAGCGTGAACTGTTCCGGGTCCGGACCTGTCCTTGCTCGCTCTAACCGGCCTTCACAACTGTCAGTAAAGGCCGTTACAATATATATATATATATATATATATATATATATATGATATAGGAAAGGGGAATGAGGGGCTCGTTATAAACATCAGAGAAGCCAACAGCCACAGAAACCAAGGCGCACCAGGGATTTTTAATTGATTTATTTATTTTGTGGTGTTGATCAATTTATAATATTACTGAATATGTTAGCGCTTAAGGCTAATTGAGTAGAAAAGCAGAAGAAAAAACAACCGCATGCCGCCGGTGGGATCCGAACCCACGACCTCCGAATGACGCGTCCGGTGCTCTACCTCTGAGCTACGGCGACGGCTGTCAAACCTTCTGCTTTCGGGGGTATATATGTTTACAAATAACCGAACCTTGGGAGTGTTCACCAGCGCCACCCACGTTCTTAAGCGGCGGACGTAGCACGCCCTGAGTTACCGCTCATGTGACGTAGAACGTCATCGAACGGCGAGGGTGGAAGCTGTGTGAGAACCCTCTTATGCTTCCTAAGGCATCAAAGGCTGCCAGAACCGAGGCCCTCGTTAAGCAATTAAGCAGACAAGGAATGGGGAATGAGGGGCTCGTTATAAATATCAGAGAAGCCAACAGCCACAGAAACCAAGGGGCACAGGGGATTTTTAATTTATTTATTTATTTTGTGGTGTTGATCAATTTATAATATTACTGAATATGTTATCGCTTAAGGCTAATTGAGTAGAAAAGCAGAAGAAAAAACAACCGCATGCCGCCGGTGGGATCCGAACCCACGACCTCCGAATTACGCGTCCGGTGCTCTACCTCTGAGCTACGGCGACGGCTGTCAAAGCTTCTGCTTTCGGGGGTATTTATGTTTACAAATAGCCGAACCTTGGGAGTGTTCACCAGCGCCACCCACGTTCTTAAGCGGCGGACGTAGCACGCCCTGAGTTACCGCTCATGTGACGTAGAACGTCATCGAACGGCGAGGGTGGAAGCTGTGTGAGAACCCTCTTATGCTTCCTAAGGCATCAAAGGCTGCCAGAACCGAGACCCTCGTTAAGCAATTAAGCAGACAAGGAATGGGGAATGAGGGGCTCGTTATAAATATCAGAGAAGCCAACAGTCACAGAAACCAAGGGGCACAGGGGATTTTTAATTAATTTATTTATTTTGTGGTGTTGATCAATTTATAATATTACTGAATATGTTATCGCTTAAGGCTAATTGAGTAGAAAAGCAGAAGAAAAAACAACCGCATGCTGCCGGTGGGATCCGAACCCACGACCTCCGAATGACGCGTCCGGTGCTCTACCTCTGAGCTACGGCGACGGCTTTCAAAGCTTCTGCTTTCGGGGGTATTTATGTTTACAAATAGCCGAACCTTGGGAGTATTCACCAGCGCCACCCACGTTCTTAAGCGGCGGACGTAGCACGCCCTGAGTTACCGCTGATCTGACGTAGAACGTCATCGAACGGCGAGGGTGCCTTAGGAAGCATAAGAGGGTTCTCACACAGCTTCCACCCTCGCCCTCATATCCTGAATCGCTTTGGGTCATTAAACCGCAATAAACCAAACCAGACTTGAAAGAAAATAGGCGTGGTGAAGAAACACCACTTTTCTTGATGTTCTGCAGGAGATCGGCCTTCGTCTGAAGGAAGGGAAAAGCGAGGGAAAACTATATTTCACTCTAGTCCTTTTTCCTGCGGTTTGGCGGCATCTTCAGAGACGTTTTCTCCTTGATTCTATCCCCAGGAGTCTACTCTGTCGAAGTCGTCTGCCTCTAATCAATGGTCGGTTGCCCTCAGACCAGGGCTCCGTTGCCACTGCCGCCCGTTGAGCTCGCTGTACCAGACCTTGTTGGTATTCACAGCGGTCACTGGACAGCAGCGTCTGCCATTTGTAGTCTCCAAGTGACAGCTTCCTCTCTGCTGAGAGATTTGTGCGGTGGGAGATATCGCATTCTTCAGCCTCTATAGTTTTGTAGTATGGCCGAGTATTCCCTGGGTGCTGGTGCGAGTTCCGCGGGCTCGTTGGATGCTCGGAAAGTAATGTATCCTCGAGCTATCCTGTCGGCCTCTTGGTTTCCTGCCACCCCCGTGTGCTCCGGTACCCACACAATTTTGTGTGGGATCTTGTCGTTTTGTCCTTCATGGTTTTTAATTCGGTCGCTCGCTGCGAGGACTATACGGAGCGCCTGACGACTATTCTGCCATTCATGTAATTTCGGCAGGCGGTCTGA
This sequence comes from Amblyomma mixtum, assembly GCF_055824585.1. NCBI lineage: Eukaryota > Metazoa > Arthropoda > Arachnida > Ixodida > Ixodidae > Amblyomma > Amblyomma mixtum. The sequence goes on from NC_143012.1 coordinate 250,756,098, forward strand.
GAGTCCGTGAGTATTGTTAGCGACCGCCCGGTTCTATAGCCCTCCGCCACCGTTAGAGCAACGGCTACTTCCTCGGACTCTGCAGCTGTGCAGCCTCGGAGAGACGCGCTGGTCATTTCGTGTAAAGACGAATCGACCGCCGCCGCCACAGCGATTTTGGTGTCTCCTCCTCCCCAAGACGCGTCTGCATACACGGTCATGGCTTGAGGAGCGTATCTTTTCTCTATGAATTCGGCCCTCGCTTCTCTTCTGCCTCCATGGAGTTTGGGATCCATTGTTTTTGGTATTGGCGCTACCTTGAGGGTCTGGCGAAGCTCGTCGGGGGTCGTTGCCGTCCTCGACATTTCTCGCATCGGCTCGCGGTATCCGAGCCTCTGCAGGAGCGCTCTTCCAGTCGTTGTTTGCAACAGCCTGAGTTTTTGCGAATCAAGCTGCGCATCTCGTAGCTCCTCAAACGTGTTATGTAATCCCAGGGCCATGAGGTTTTCTGTAGACGTGTTGCGCGGAAGTAGGAGCGCTGTCTTATACGCTTTGTGTAGCAGGACATCCGCTTGTTGTATTTCGTTTTTGTTGAGGCACTGGTAGGGTAGGCTGTACGTGATTCGACTAACTAGTAGGCTTCTGACTAGTTTTAGTGTGTCCTCTTCACGCATGCCATGTCGCCTGTTGGTGACGCGGGTGATCCTGCGTGCGACTTGTAGCGTTGTTGCTTTGAGCAGGGTAAAAGTGTGAGTACTGCGCTGGTTGGATTGAACCCACATGAGTGTGAGTACTGCGCTGGTTGGATTGAACCCACATGCCTAAAATTCTTATTGTTGTCTTTTCGGGTATGGGTGTCCCGTCTAGGTAGACGTTGAGTTTTAGATCCTCGTTGGTTGGGACGGTCCGGTTTTGCTTGCTTCTCCAGACTCTCAGCAGTTCCTATTTCTCGGTCGAGCATGCGAGTCCTCTTTGTGCGAGGTATTGCTCTACACAAGAGGCCGCTTGCTGTAGCCTTTCTTTCTTCTCTCCGAGACAGCCCGTGTTTGTCCAGACTGTTATATCGTTTTCGAGCTAGGCCTATCATAGCTATGTTCAAGAGTAGGGGTAAGATAACTGACCCTTGGGGCGTTTCCTTGTTTGGAGTGCGAATTTTGTCCGATCTAAAGTCTCCTATGCCGATGGTGGCAGTTCTATCGGACAGGAAGGTTTTGACGAAGCCGTGGATTCTGCGTCCCTAATCCAGGTTGTCTATGTCCGTTAGGATCGCTTCGTGGCTGACGTTATCGAATGCCCCCTTCATGTCCAGGGCCATTATGACATTTTCTCCCGTCCGAGGTACGTTTCGCAGGACATCTTGTATTTCGAGGAGAACGTCCTGCGTCGAGAGCTTCGCTCTGAAGCCGAACATGGTATGTGGTACACAGTCGTTATCTTCTATGTAATTTTGCAGTCTTAAAGTAACAACCCGTTCGTAAAGCTTGCCAAGGCACGACGTGAGTGATATGGGCCTGAGGTTTTCAATTTGTAGCTTTTTACCAGGTTTAGGTATCATTATTACTTCGGCGTGTTTCCAATCTTCGGGAACCGTCTCCGCCTCCCAATGTTTGTTAAGAAAGGTGACGAGCTCTTGTATGAGGTCGTCGCTCAGGTTGCGGATTAGGGCGTTGTCGATTCTGTCCGCTCCGGCTGCCGTGTTTCTGGTGGTGTTTCTTATGGCCGCGTAAGCCTCTTCCACAGTTATGGGGCGGTCGAGTTTCTCGTTTTCGGCTCCTCGATACGTTCCTTGGTATCTGAAGGAACTGAGCCGCCAGCACTCTCCTAAATTTATAAGGCTACGTTATCACTATATGAACCAATGACGATGAATATAAAAAAGCTCAAATCGGGTGCAATCATGCAATCGCAAAAACGCTGAAGTTATGTGATCAGGGGTCATCTCAAATACCAGCAGAACATAAACACGCATCGAACTTAGAAAGTGCAGAATAATGCGGAGCGCACATGTGCGAAAAGGGTGTTGTGCAAAAAAGAAAAGAAAAAGAAAAGACACGATGCGAATCTACAGTCTGGGTGAGGTCGCAAGAAAGGCAATTATTTAGAGACTGGCATGTAACCAGAAATACACGCGTATTGTCTAGTCGCGTACAACGCATTTTATAAACTGAATAAAAATACAAGTCACGACCCAGCTGTTCTCAAGAAGTTTGTCAGAAAAATGAGCCGATTAAGACAGGCAAGTTAGTTTACCTACACTTTGGTTTACACCTATCGAGACGGCTTTAAAGTTGCTAATTAAAATGATTCTTTGACATCTCCATCTCAGTGCGATCGAAACCCAGATTCCAAAATGGTGGCTAGTATTTTATCAAAATAACCAACATACATACATACATACATACATACATACATACATACATACATACATACATACATACATACATACATACATACATACATACATACATACATACATACATACATACATACATACATACATACATACATACATACATACATACATACACATACATACATACATACATACATACATACATACATACATACATACATACATACATACATACATACATACATACATACATCATAATGGATGCCTACCACCTGGTGGGCAGATGGGCGGCCTGCCATGAAGCCGGCTTCAGACAGACAGACAAAGAGACGAACACACAACGGATAAATGCAGGGAATGGCCAGTATAAGTGCTAGCGCACTAAGAAGGGGGCTACCTTCGACTGCCAGCGTTGGAACCAGTTGATAAAAAATGGGCCTTATTTTACACGTTGCGTTATTATATGGTTACTCTTTAGAGATCGCACTTAAATTGTGCAGTACTGTCTTCAGCAAGTTTATGGAACTCAGCTGATGTGATGTATTCCTTCTTATGTGCTTTCCTGGACCGCATGAGTTGAAGTTGTGATATTGCATAAATCATAACATTCTAGGTTAAATGAATATCTAAGTGCTTTAATTCGAAGTAGGTTCAAGCTGGTATGTCCACTGGAGGAGCAATTGATTTAAAATACATTTCAATTTCACACGTATGTGCATGTTGAACACAGTTGACAGATATATTTAGACGACCTTAAATATATTACGTCTATTTCATCACATTGCATAAGGAATTCTGTGTTATCCTATAAAGAGGAGAGAGGAAATAATAATTTTCAAGCGACTTCCTGCCCTTAATGGCTCGCTATCTCCGAAAAATTTGGTTTCAAGTTGCATATTAGGAAGTGTGGAAGTGTCGCGCACCGATTTGGTTTATTGAACCACAAGAATCTGGCCGCAGTGAATGATTTATGTAAGTGTAACGCTCGCAGTATGCTTTAAGTCGTCGGTGACATGGCATTAAGTCGATTTAAAAAGTTAATTGTATTCCTGCGAAATATTTGAAATGCGATAATAAGAATAAATTTCGTTACCACCGAGGAGAGCTTACGGCTCACTTGGCGAATATTTGTGACACACCTTTAAAAACTACAAAAATAAAAGAGACGCACATTTAATTGGTGAGCTTGAGGCCGATTTAGTTTCAAGCCAAACTATTAGAGGCAGCCTACACTGTGAAAAGCACGACTTGAATCTAAAATTACAGCACAAAAATAATTACCAAGGAAGTGTCGATGTAATTCAGTTTCGTCAGGCTAATTCCTTTTGTACTTGCTGCCACTCAGCTGCTTTGAAATATGGGGTGAAGAGGTTTCCTGTAGGTGGCAGAAACTTGGTCTCTTGAAAGTCTACTGATTGCGTTTTGTAGCCAAAAGTTACATAGAATGATCAGTCTCGTTAAGAGCTTTGTATAAAAAAACAGAAGTCTATCGACCTGAGAAGGCAGGGAACCAAAGAAGCTAGGCAGGTGAAGTTATCCGCAGGCGAAGGCAGAAAGCCTCCTTAGTAAAAACAGCTGTATGATTCAATTACCTGATACCGTTTATCATACAAATGTAATACAGTTATCATTCAGACGTCATACAACTGTTTTTTATTTTTATAAAATCATACATTCTCTGCAAATGTCTTAATATAATTGTACAAATTGTACCTTTGTATTACGGAGCTTGCATGAGGTTGCGCACCACACAGCCTTTTTCACTATGCTGCGAGGAGGGTGGGATAAGCGGCGGCTGTTACTGGTTTTATTCGGGTAGTCATATCTGGAAGACGGGCTATATGACTTACACGGGCCCTACAGAGGTTGAGAAGATTCGAAATTTTGACAGAAACAACAATGAAACCAAAAGCCTCGTGGTGTAGAAAATAAGCTTTTTGATTTCCCCGAGAAATCAAATGGTATCATATAAAAGAGGGCAGAATCAAACAAAAAAGCGGACACTTTATGCCCAAAGCACAGTGCAGAAAAAGCTTGCGTTTGATTTCCCTAAGGGAATACTTTCTATATTGGAGTTGTTTATTCATATGAAAGATGTCTTCGCGGTGCTCTTTCGCAGGCCTTCCTTTGAAAGGCATAGGAAGAAACGACAAATTCTCGCTGGCCGAGGGCAGACCCGGCAATAGGTAACAGGTAAAGGAGGGCAGAGAAGTTATGAGCCATTAAGGCATGCAGCAATGTAAAAAAAAATTCTAAACCTTAATTAATAAACTTTACTGCTGAATAAATTGATAATGTAAACATGCCTTTGGCTGTCATTAGCTTGTGGTTAATTATTAGGAACGGTCACATTTTTCGTCTTTGGTTTACTTCTTAATGTAATGCTTGCTTCGGAGTGTGAAAGTGGAGAAATGTCACTGTTTCTTGCTTTTAAGACAGTATATTATACTATTCAGCAGTTTTCACAAATGGCACACGCTGTGATAAAATATCAATTAACTGACTGTTTTCCACCAGGGTTTCTTTGATATCTCACTGCTTTTTGCTGCCTATATCGGTTGTGAAATTTTCTGTTCTGTGTATACTTTTCGTTTCTGTTCCGGAGAGTTGATCACCTTAACATCTTCTGAAACGAAAAAAATTGCGCTATTGTATAATCTTCACAAAAAAAAAATGTCACGTGTAACTGCAATTGGAGAACTAAGGCATTACTCATTATGCGACACGCAGGTTTTCCCGTATCAAAGAATGGGACCGGATGGGCCTTTAACAAGCGAAGTTTGGCAGTGCACAAAAAGTTTGTTCTTTGTACCGCAACCACTAAGCCCTTCACAGAACAATGGTTATCTATTGTGAGTTAGGTACGCGGGACTCTTATTATTGTCATTCAGCGCCACGAAAACAAAGGAGACGGCCAAGTGAAATAAACTGGTTGCGAACACTACCCCTGTGAGCAATAAAATAAGGGACAAAGGCCAAGGTTTGGAACAGGAATAAAGGGTGGCGTGTGAGGATGGAGAATTCACACACCTGAATGCAGCTGCATGCGTCGAGATAATTTTGGCTGGAAAAAGTTTTAGGAAACGAGTCTTCCATTGTTCACTTCAGTATGCATCGTTAAGCTTAGATGCCAAGCGTAAACGGTTGACAGGAAATAAGGAAAACAATGTTGTTCGGAGTGAAAAGTTTCGTGAAAGAATGCTTTGTTGAGTGGACAAGTATTTAAAATACGATTGAAGAATATAGTGACCAAGAAAGAAACAGTATTGTACTATTTCCTCTGTGGGGGCCTTCAACAAGAGGTGTACGCGATTAATTCTTTCCGATGAGTAGAACGTCATACGAACTTACAGTAATGTACCTAAGCGCCGCAGTTTTCGACCGGGTTAGGGCTAAAATTTTTTCACTTGTAATTCTTCTAGGGGTTGTCCTGACGGACGGGCGGACTGACAGATAAAAATTTGCTGGCAAGACAAAACGAAGATACCGACGATATGCAGTGCTGCGTTAAAAGATCATTCATATCGCGTGAGGCATCTTGTATAAGCTGCATTGCAGGGACTGTGATTCTCTCTACTTTACCACACGCTTCCTTTATAGCCGTCAGTGCACAGTGTTACTATATCCATATTCCCTCTAAGGAACTAGTTATTTACACCGATGCAGTCTAGGGACATATACCTTCTATTTTCCGGCTCAAATCTGAGACTTTTCACCGGCCATTTGACGGGTTCTTTGAAGCTGCGGGGGCCGCGTCTGGAGGGGAGTCCATTATTCAGCCGAATGTGCGCGACGAGAAGGCAAAGGATTGGCTCTAAGAGAGCTATTTCGCACACTGTTGGCTTTGTAGAAAATGATTGTGAACACGTGCTCGTAAGCCGGTGCAGCAGCGCAGATAGCCGCTTTCATTTCTATTTGAATAACTGTCAAGTGCGAGTGTGAGAGCCCCAAACACCAAGACATGTTTGTCCCAGTGAGAAGGACAAAAGTGTTTAACAAGAAGGATGGTACTCTGGCCAACGTGAAGAAAAGGTCGCGGTAAGAGAGTTATGGAAATGCAGGCTACATGCTGCGATGGAAGTCGACATCGAGAACGAAGTCCCATCGAAAAAAAAAAAACACTCTACGCACGTTGGTCCTCGGCGGTGGCATTCTACACTCTTCCAGCGAAGCGAGTATGTTACCTCTGTTTTGTAGGTATGGGCTCCAAGCCTTGGACGATTCGATAGCAGGGGCCAAATGTTAGGCGGTTCTTGTGTGTCGCAGGTTCAGCAAAGAACGGCTCAATAGAACGACTTCAGCTGATTATGATGAACTTTATTGGCGCAAGGGCATGCGCGCACAATGAACGCCACTACACGAGTTGTTTTTCGCCGGCACATTATAAACATCATACGCCTGACTACGCTTACTACAGGACAAAGGCATTTCCCATATCCCCCCCCCCCCCATTTAACCGTGTCCTGCGCTAGCTGCGACTACCTTATTCCCGAAAACATGTTACTCTTATCCACCCACCTAACCTTCAGCCGACCTCTGCTATCCCTACACTCTTTTGGTAACCAGTCAGTTAGCCTTAGCGACCATCGATTATCTTGCTTTCGCATTATATGCCATGCCCAAGTCAATTTTTTCTACTTTATATCGACTAGCATGTCATTAAATCGCGTTTGCTATCTGACCTACTGTGCCCTCTTCCTGTGTCTGAGCGTTATACTTATAATTTTCGTTTCCACAGATCGCTGCATTGCTCTCAACATAATTTGAACATTTTTCGATATCCACAGCGTTTCTGCTCCATAGGTGCCTGTCGGTAACATACAGCTGTTATATGCTTTTCTCTTCAGGGATATTAGTAAACTACCTTTAATGGTCTGAGAGAATCAGCCAAATGCACTGTGCCCCATGCTTAATCTTCTAGTTACTTCACTCTCGTGATTCGGTTCAACGGTCAATAACTGCCCGAAGTATACGTCTTCCCTTGCCGCTTCCACCACCTCGCTACCAACCGTAAACTGCTGTTGTCTTTTCACACTGTTAAACAAACATTGCTTTGGCTTTCTGCATATTAATTTTAGACGAATCGTGCTGCTCGGCCTGCCAAAGACATTGATCATGATTTACAGTTGATCACCTGGAGGACTTAGCAAGGCAATGTCAGCAGCGAATCCCAGATTGCCAGGCATTCTTCCTTATGTCTTCTACAGGCATGCCCGATCTCTTCTATACCGGGCGTCTCCCCCTGATGACCATGAAGAGTGCCGCGACCTGATAGGTTTAGCAATGTATGCTGACAATCTCGCGCCATACAGAACAGCCAGAAAGGAGTACCCAACACCATACAAATCCCTCAATAAGTTAGAAGAGAACACCCTTAGGAGACTACAAACCACCACATACCCAACACCAGCCAAATTACACCAGTGGTACCCTACACTATACTCTCCGCAGTGCCCACACTGTGGAGAGGTAGCTAACCTCTACCATATGGTGTGGGCATGCCAATTTAATCCCTTAGTTGACCCCATTCCAAACCCCTCGGAGGAGCAGCGGGAAGCTATTCTGCTCAGCGATGATCCTGACCGTCAGCACTGGCTGGTGGGGAGGGCCAGCGCAGCAGCAGCAGCAGCCAGTGGACTACAGGACTAGGCGGCCCACCCACATGTTCTGAGAATATTGACCAAATAAAGATCTTTCAATCAATCAATCAATCAATCAATCAATCAATCAATCAATCAATCAATCAATCAATCAATCAATCAATCAATCAATCAATCAATCAATCAATCAATCAATCATCCATCAATCATTCCTTAACTCTTATCCTTAATTGTTCGCAATACAGGCGCCTGAATACCTCCTGTAAACAAGCGGTGAATAGCTCTGGCGCGATCGTGTCCCACTGCTTGACGCACTTTCTTATAGCTATTCCAATGCGGAAAGGAGTTCTATGGTGGCTTTGCAGCCGTTATATATATATATATATATATATATATATATATATATATATATATATATATATATATATATATATATTGGCGCTTTGTAGCGAAGGCTATATTGGCCACGAACTTGCGATTTCGCTGTGGCGTTTCTCTGAGGAGGCACAAAGACCGACATTGAGCCGTTGCCTAGCAACCACTGCAGTTGGCGGATGCCGCGTGCTCGCCGCGCTATCTGGCATGACGTCACACCGCACGTCTCGCCGCGGTGGATGCGAACCCTAACATCCAACTCTTATAAGACGTTCCATATGAGCCGCTCGCATTGAATTATGGGAACATGGAGTCCATAAGATGTAGAAAAATATACGTAAATCCATATTTTGTCTCTACGGTATTCAAAAGCATTCCATAAAACTTCCGTAAGATTTCTGTATAGACTGCACAACCTCGTGTGGAGTTCGTAAGTCTCAATTTGTGGTTTCAGAAACCCCATACGGACCCTATATACTCCATTCTTAATGTAAATAATTCATTTGGAAAGGTATGTAAATACAACACTCGACTTAAGGAAGCTTTCTGTGGGAAAAAGTGAGTTTTTTTACCATAACGAAGAAAATAACGGGTTTTGATGGGAATAAAACTGCCTCGTTTTTCGCAGGTGCCCATTCAATCGGTGATGGGTATACAATCACTAGATAAACGGATTTTATTTCCCATTGACTGAATAATTATATCAAGCATGGGAATTCAAACGGTCTGTGTGCCTTTGAAATCACTCTTTCGTTAGATTCGCCTTTACAGCTTACTTAAACAAGGGAATTGCGCTAAAAATGACACGGTCGAGAAGAGGACAAGGATGGGCGCAAGCTAAGCCATGTCTTCTCGTTTGTGTCTTTTTGAGCGCAATTCCCTTGTTTAAGTATGTACGACTGACTCGCCCAACAACGTGCTCTCTTAAATTTACAGCTTACGCGTAAACTTATACGCCTGAAACAAGGAAAGCCTGTTTGTGAACTATGTGGCGATGGCGTCAAAGTGAATCATATTGAATGTTTATGCCCAGAGCTCGAAAAATTAATAAAGAAGCATTTCACTTTCACGACATTCTCATTCCTTTCCACCCGAGTTTGTCCTTACGTGACAATGCAATAGAAAACTTATCTCAAATTGTTAAGCTGCTAAAAGAAGTAAAAATTATAAGTAATTTTTAGCTGGTAAAGAAACTAGTAATGCATCACCACAGCAGTCATTTTCTAAACCAGGCGTTCAGAGCACGGTAACCTCAATTGCTTATGTGCTATAAGTCGCGAAACACACACACGCCTCAGCGTGTACGAATGTCTTGCAAAAAAAGAGGTGCATTACCTTTAGTTTTAAATCTTTAGAACTAAACTTTTGCGTACAGTTTGTGAGAAAGGTTCTTGTTGCAGAACGTACACATGTCGCTTGTTAGCTATATCACACGTCTGGATAGTTATCGGGTTAAATGAACGAGTCGTCTCAATAGAAGTAACTGCAGGTGCTAGTTTTAAGGCCTCTATGTGCTTTCGCCTCTTCTGTTCTCTTTGGCCGTGTGCACATGTCTCTATAGAGAGCTTGAGCACCACATATTTTGTAATGAATGCTTTTGACGTTAAAGAACATCGTAAACCTGGAGCTGAATAAAGGTGGCCTGATCAAGGAGAGTAAGTGCCGTGATTGAAGGGGAGAGACCTTTCGAAACAATTTATGGCGTCTGCTTGATAAGAAAGCTATAAACAGCCATCGAAGTGTGTGCTCAGAAGCATAAAAGGAGATCCTATATTTCAAGGGTACAGTCTTGAGGCCGTAAACCCACCCCATTGACCACTGCTTGCTGGCAACTTTCTGAGACCTGAGAAGTGGACGCCACGTAGACTTGGTCATGAGATAAAAGTTTCAATCGAATTCCGAAGGAAACATTCCTTTCACAGTGTTGCGACGGGTACATAAATTGAGCTGACGTAACCGGCAAGTATTCTGGCGAATGCTAAGGTCGAGAAAAAAAAACTACGTATCTTGCAATCTTCTGAAGCGGCTGGGAAGTGTGCTCTCTAAGAAGCCGTAAAAACCTTACGTACCTCAGATGGAAGATTTCCCAAGGCGAGCGTGGTCGTAAATTTCAGGTGCATGAGGTTTGAGATATTCTAACAACAATCCTCGTTTAACGCAATCCAAGCAAGCCCTAAGGCCCAAACCAGAGCAATAAAGCTTGACTACTCGCAGATTAATGTCGAAGGCGCATTAATGCTACTTTGTTCTGATGGTGTCTCGCAATAAGCAACCGAGGAATGTTTCGTGTGAGAAATTTCTTACTTCATAGGTAGTGATAACGCTTTGTGCAACGAATCTGCTACTCCCATTCTCTATGTTTTTCAGTCTATACCTCCGAAGACTTTATCGAGCGCGTGAGAAAAATTGTTCTCGTGCTGGTTATTTCTTGCCTTTCTGCGGCAGAGAGCATACGTTGAAAAGTCTGGCACAAAATGCGCTCGCGACCATTGATTTTATGACCATACCGCAACACTGTGATCATTGCAACTAGCTAGCATTGCTACCAAACATGCGTAGAAGTTTTCTGGAGAATCTATCGAGCGAATTAACGAAAAAACTTCATCATTATACGCCTGCGACTGTACTCTTGACACGATTGAGTTAGCCAAATAAATTAAACAACCTCAGGTATAAGCGTGATATTCCATCCGGGCTCAGACAGTGAAGGCAGAGTTAAGCTTCAACTGAAGAGTCACGCTTGATTTCTTCTACCTCCAGTAGCTTCCTACTGTGGTGGTAAATACGCTGGTCACATTTTCCTCACAGTATGTTTTTAAATTCCCTCAGTTAGTCTATGGCTCTATGGAGGTTTACCGTCCCAAAGTGGCTCAGGCTGGGAGGGACACCGTAGAGATGGGTTCCGGAAATTACGACCACTTGGTGTCCTTTATCGCTCACTCACATCGCATGCTACACGGACCTCTAGAATTTCGCCCCTATCGAAATTCGACCGCCACGGCCGGGATCAAACCCACGTCTTTCGGGTCAGAAGCCGAGCGCCATAACCACTGGGCCACCGCGGCGGCTTATCATTTGGTAATTGGCTAATTTCAATTATAGAGAATCTATAATCAATTTAGGCCCAAGCGCGTTTATTTTTTAAATTTCAGAGTGGGGTCAGAAATAAACGAATATTTTTGTTTGTAGCAACGCACAGCCTGCGCTGTTTTTTCCAGCACTTAAAGAAAGCTATTATAGCGCTCACAACCGCGCTGTGAACGAAAACAAGAGCTCAGGAATGCAGCAACCGCTCATTTCGGCGGGGAGCACAACGACACAAACGGAGGCTACCTTGAAACACGTCCCCGCACTACTTTTCCTTCCTTTTTGTATTGTTTGTGCAACAGCTGAACGCAGTCTCCCCCTAATTGGCTTTCGATAGCATGTCTCGCATTTACCGCCGATCCCGGCGCCCGCTTTCCCTGTCCCAGACGAATGTGCTGACGCACTTTCAAGATAACGCTGACAGCTGTGTTGGCCACCCACTCTGCGGCGGAACAGCGCCAGCTTTGTTCGTTGAAAACGCGTGTGGCGGAGCTATGATTCGTTCGAGGAAGACAACCATCGCGTGATTGTTTTCATATGCCGCGGGGTGTCTTTAAATACCGGAAAAAAGGACCGCGTAGAGGGAGCTTGACTAAATGACACCAAATCCGTTATATCTGAACCTGCTCTACGCCTTAACGAAACGCCAGTTGGATTATAATGAATGTTACAAACGTTTTAAAATTCAATTTAACTAATTAACTCGTTTAAGTCCTTTAAAAATATTCTCAGGAGCCCCGCGTGAGGCGAATAATACGTCATTTGTGTGATGCATCTATGGTTGACCACTGTTTATAGATCGTTGCTTTAAGTTAGGCGAAACCCTCTTTATATAGTCATCCAGTTTTCAGACGATAAGGCGTGATAACCTATTCAGACCTGCATGCCTTCGCTTGCGGACTGAGCTTGGAACACCTCTTTTAGAAGCACACATGACGGAAGCCAATTGTCACCGAAAGGAGTATAGGGGTTGTTTTTTTCAGTTTGTGGTGTTGACTAATTGGATATTAGCTGTGTAATTATTTGATCTCTTAGAGATAAATCATAAGAAAGCAGAACAAAAACCAACCATGCGCCGCCGGTGGAATCCGAAGCCATGACTTCCGAATTTCGCGTCTGGTGCGCTACCACTTGAGCTACGGCGACGGCTGTTCAATCTTCTCCCGTCGGGGGTATTTATGTGCAGTGCAAGCGAACCTTGACAGTGTTCACCAGCGCCACCATCGTCCATAGCGGCGGACGTAGTACGTCATGTATTACCGCGAGTGCCACGTAAGAACGTGATCGAACGGGGGGGGGGGGGGGGGGGGGGGGCGGAAGCTGAACGAGAACCGTCTTGTGCTATGTATGGCATCAGTACTGCCAGGTTCGAAGCCCTAGTTAAGTCTATTGCTCTGTCGAAAAACCAGGCACTAAATTTGTGCAAGCGTACTGCGGCGTAGAGGAAGGGAGCAGGCGCAAGAGGTCGCGCCAAACTGCGCCTCCGTCTCCGTAACTTCTCGAGAGGGCTCGAAACATCTCGAACTGTTGGGAAGAGTAGGGCCAGGGTCATGAGATCTGACGTGCTAGCTGTAGCCCGAGCCTTCGAACGTGCTCTAGAGCAATCTTTTCCTTCTTTTTTTTTTTTGCCGCGTGTTTCAGCCGCGTGACCTGCCTTCATGATACCGCCTTTCTCATTTCTAAACTGTCCAGCTGAACGTTAGGCGGAACCGCGCCGTGTGAGTAGAATGAGCTCAGAATATGCTGTCGCATATAAATACCGCTTACTCTCTACCATGGCAAAGAGGAAAGGTGCTCTTCCACTTGTAATAAGACTCCCCGGCTTAGGGGAGAACAAAAATCGCCTTTATGAAGAAAAATGATGCTCTACATACTACTGCAGAAAGCGGTGTGGGGCTTGGAACGAGCGCTTCACAACCCGGCCTTACTCACCCTTGTTGAGAGCACTTTAAGCCTAGTGTTAATGAAGAACGCCGCATTCATTTCCCCTTTCTGGTTGGTAAAACTTCCGGGCGACCAAGCAATCTGACAGCATACCCGCGAGTCCCTCGACATATTCGGTGAAGTTGTTACCAAGCGACTGAAGAAAAGAGGATGACATCGACGTAACGCGTGCTTAAGGTAGTGATGAATGCATATTTACAAGGAGTATAAAACGGCGCAAATGAGAATAGAAGCTTCAGATGGGAGGAGTTCAGATACAAATCATAGGCATTTGTAGCCATGTTATTTTCTTTGCCTTGCTATCATTCATCGTAGTGCGAGTTGCAAAGGAGTCCTACACGGTTCATCTCTTGATATGAAAACTTGATCTTGAACTTGATGTTCTGAAAACAAGCGAGATAAACATGCACAGACATGAGGGGCGATGAAACGCTATTTGGAATGCGTACAGCTTTCGCCGAAGACTGGTCACTCAGCTCAAGTCCCTGTGACAGGCGAGGTCTGGTCCCAGTCACTGCCTGCAGTGATTAAACGAAGAAGTAAAAAGGAACAAAAAAAAAACCAGGCAGAGAATGGCAAACCGAGTATTTGGGCCATAGTGCCTCGTATTAAAGCGATATTGCGCTCCCGCATTGAAGAACCTGTGCGGCAGGCAAGTCGCCCGTGACGTTGCCCTTAAGAGTCAGCCCAATATCCGTTCCCATAGGACGGTCGCAGGGCGGCGGATATGCCTACTTCCGGTCAATACGAGACGCGTTCTGAGCCGTAGTACGGAAGCCAGGAGAACGCTTAATGCTTTGTGGGTGCAGGTGCCTGTAGCTATATCTCGATAAACGATGTGCGCGCTAATTATCGGGACATTTACTGGAAGTAAACCCCTCATCGCTGTAAAGCCTCACCGTTGCCGGCGCTGCTTACGAAGACGCTGCAATGAATGATAAACTCTTTTTCAGATCTGCTGTGTATGCATGCATACGTAATGCTATTTAATGCTGCAGAGGGAAGGTAAGCAGTGGCTCGACAGAGATTTCAGTTGAATTTTAGGCTTTAACATTTCTAAGTGCAAAACCACGCAGGTGCTTATTTTACCGACATCTTGATTTCAGGAAGACTACTAACAGATAAAAAAGCATCGTTATAGCAATGCAACCTCCCACATGCTCATTCAAGAATTTGTATTGTATGATATAAAAATAATGACTTTTTTTCCTCACGGTTTTAACACATAAATATGCTTGGGAGGCTGTCACTGCACCATGTCGATAGGGTTTCAGATAAACAACCCCGGAATCAATGTTCCCGGATAAAATCTTCACGGAAAAAATGGCTCCGACGAAAGACAACTATTTTCGAAGCAGAAAAAAAAGGCCGAAAACGGGTTCCACCAAACGTCTAGTAACCCACTATGATTTCAGCATCCACAGCGCATGAGGGAGGAGGGGTTCGATCGCCATTGCCATTGGTTACCCAGTGCCTTTCTATTGAGCACAACGTTTCCCCCTGGCCTAGCGCTCTGCTTATCTTACGTTACGTGCAGTGCCGGTATGCAGTGAACATTAAAATGGATACTTGTTCCTACTGGTGCTGAGCTCAACGTAAATGCTGTGGTAGTGCTTTAATAGTGGACCGTTACTGTAGAGACTAATGCCAGAAGCTGTATGAGAAATACTAGACTCCTCTGATACATGGGAAGTGACCGGTGCCTACAGGCGTATGAACGGAGGTAAAACCTGGTAAATTTCCAGCGAACGCCTCTCGCTTATCCTCTTCAGATGCAGAGCGTCTACTTGGCCCCTCTTGATGGAGGACACAGAGCCAGCAACCGTGCAGCATTGTACGCTGCAGCAATTCCACCCATCGGCAGGCAAGTGACTAAAGAAACGTCCATACCCTGTTGGTACTGCGCCTAACGTGATGCCTGACATCGTGTGCCCTAAGGGCTCATGAACCCAGAAGTGTCCTAATCATATCTGAAATTTTTAGAGGCCACTTTCCTTAAGAAGCAGGGGTACAGGCACAATCATTTAAGTTATTCAGGCGAAGCTGTTCCCGACAGGCCGCTGTAAGTCGAATCCTACATTCTGCGTTCCCACCACCACCACTCAGCCATCGCGGGGCCTCCGTGCAAAAAATCATGGCGGCGGAAAGGGAGCGACCGAGGGCAAGTGGGTCTCCGGGTCGTTCGGCGCTTCAGCGAACTCATCGGCAGAAGTCATTTGTGGGGTGGCTTTTATTGGCATGACCTGCACTGCATGACCATAGTGTGATCTGCCAACACAAAATACTTACTGCTTTAAGGAAGAGTTCAAGGCAATACCTTCTCAAATGAGTTCCGGAATAATTCATTCTTTGGCTAATTTTGCGCTTCGGAATTTTTATTGTGAAAGCAATACTACTCCCAAGAACGGCCTTTGGCGTAGCGGCAGCCACTTGGCACGTTTCACCTTTATAATGACCCCTGACTTCATACTATGCCTAGTGACGTCACACCGTGACGTCATACCAGGAGCGAGAGACGGGCTACCAACTCGGCTCGTCGGGTAACGGCGGCCGGTTGGCACGGCGCGCCACGCTCTTCCCACTAGAGGCGCTGCATACGCAGTATAAAAAACCTGCTTTCGCAACCTACCGGGCTTAACGAAAGCTAAGCCCCCGCCAATTTTTTCCCAGCGGGAAAGAAAACTTTCTTTCCTGGGACTTTTTTCCCATAAAGAATATCGCAGAAGTGTGCAGTGAAGTTTTGTTCGCGGTATCTTAACGAAGCGTTCTTTTAATGTTTTCATTTTACAACTAAGAGCGTATATATTTGTGTAAAATAACTAGACGTGACCGTTTTAGGAA
Organism: Amblyomma mixtum; assembly: GCF_055824585.1. Classification (NCBI taxonomy): domain Eukaryota; kingdom Metazoa; phylum Arthropoda; class Arachnida; order Ixodida; family Ixodidae; genus Amblyomma; species Amblyomma mixtum. The sequence goes on from NC_143012.1 coordinate 250,772,277, forward strand.
AAATAATGGTCATATGCTAGGAATCTTTACGAGCGTTCGCTGCGACATACGTTCTTTATCCGCGAAGCTTCGAGTCGCGCTTAATACTTTCCGCACAGTAATCAAATTGTGCTATATAAAAAAACATACACGCAAAGTGTATCTAATAAAGGAAGAGGATAATTGAAAAAGATCGCAACGGTAAAGTACCGCGTTTTCATTACAATAATTTATGTATCATTCCTAACGGAACCAGAGGGACGCAGTGAGTACAAAAACGTATTCGGGTTAGTTCTGTGAAAATTTTGATTTTGTTTCAACAGCTTTTGAATCGCACTTGTATTTTTTGAGGTACTGTGTGCGATACAGTTCTTGCCAAGAATATGCGAGCATGACATGGCAAGCAGAATTCGTCTCCGTTTTTGTCACTGTGTACGGACCAGTTTGAGCTCCTATGTCGTGATTTGTATGAAGAAAGGTCCCGTTTCTCTGGGGAAGCGCAGTAAAAAGGGAAAGAAGGTTATGCAATCTTTTGACAGCTGCTTCCTGAGGAGGGCATCAAAGGGAATTAGCATTCACATCTCACCTCGTCCACCTCTATGCCCAGATTAACTTTTTGCTTTGCGCATAAAGCTGGAAGACTACTGTAGTCAAGGTACTTCTTTCGGTGGAGCTTCGTATTTTTCAGTTTTTTTTTTCATTTTTGGCAGTTTACCATTTTGCACCAGTACGAGTGCTTGTTTTCGTAGAGTAAATTTTCAAATGGCTTTCAGTTTTCGTTGCTGTTCATTAGCACTTGGTTGTTGATCATCGTCGCAGTTCTAAATCTCGACGTAAAGGCAGAGATAGGATGCAGGTTCACAACTTTCGCATACTGCTCTCTATCTGGGCTCTCATGCGCTGAATACTTCGTCCTGGCATGAATAAATATTAATGTCCTACCCTTCGTCACTTGGAGCCAACTGCTCTTCACCCTTTCTTTCCCTTAAAATGTCGCGTACGCTGATTGTATCTCAACGATGGATTCTTCTTTTTACTGATCACTAAAGCAAGCAACGGGAAGTAACTGAAACGAAAACCCACTGCGTGTTTCATGATAGGGCATCTACACATTAATCTCGAATCCACTGAAGTTCAAAGGAACATATTCCTTTTAAATGTCCATGCCCTAGACATGTATACCATCACAGGGAAATAAAACCGGTTCATCTCTTGATTGTGTACCGGTGGTCAAATGAGAAGGCATATAAGTAAAGTCACTTGATGTTATTCCCACCCTGACGTGGTATTTTTTATATCATGTTGGTAAACAAATTCCTTCTTGGAGGTTAGGGTCCGCTTCGACTAAAGAGTAACTTGGATCTCAATGTGAACCGACTGCTTCATATTGTTCCACGATCAAAAATCGGAAGACGTAATAATATGCAGACAGTCGATTGAAACATTATTTTCGCGTTTTATTACCAAGCTGGTAAACGCAGAAAAAATCAGAAAGCATCTGAATCTCAAGGGCAACACCACTGGAATCTCTTAAAATTCTCGCGAATGACCTGCTCCGAGTTCACTCTGCCTCGTTCGACTCTGAAGACGCATGCGATAACTGCAACCCCACATATGAAGCAGGTCGCTTCATTTTCTCAATGCGAACTGACAACTCAGCGTTGCTTTGATATTCTTGCGATATGTGAAAGCTGCAAAAAGTTTTTTTTACAATTCTCGAGTGATGGCTCTGCTGCATTCATTACTTGACCTTAATTGCACGAATAGTGTCTGAAAGAATCACAGCATCCTTCTGCTAAGAAACCTCTGCTTTACACCAGCTCTTAAACAAGATACAAGTATAAAACTGCAATATAATCGCTGCTTCTACGTTCTCTCGTTTCGTCTCTAGAGGCAAAATGGAGTGAATTAAAATGACGAAGCAGCGATCATATCGCAGTTTCTGTCGCGCCTCGCCTGACCTATAAGCGCACTTCCGGCTATTGAAAGCGAAACTGGAATAGCACGAGAAAGAAACTAAAGTATAAACTGTATAACGGTAGTAGGCGGATACCACGGGGTGATTCATACATACTAGTGTCGTGAGTATCATTGTAGAGAAGAATATATAAAATCAAAATAATGCGATATTACTTCTTCCACGAAGAGTTATCTATTGAAGAAAGTAGCCAAAAAGGATCACAGTAGACTTGTAGCGGATCGACATGCTGTTTGATACTGCAGCCGATCTTTTGATAGGAAATGCATGTAGGAGTTTGGAGGAGGTAATTTATAGCCTAAATGTCTTCCAGAGTTATGAATCAAAGAATAATAGCGGCTTCTTTTTAAATCCTGAAATACTGTTGCGTAAGACACGTGGTAGAGGTGCGCAAGCCGGCCAGGATTTTCTCTGTACAATAAAGGATGTTCATTTTTATACTCAGTGCAGTAGATGCCCGTGCAGTAGTCGCCCTTCTTGTGCATTTTTGTTTGGCCTGGGTATTTGGTGACCGCCTCCAGGCTCATATAAACGATGAGAAATCAGGAAGGTGTTTTATCTGCATTCCTTTGTGTGCATCTTTTTCAACAGTGTTGATATGTGCTGAAAAACAAACGTCCGTCAGATTGCTTTGCTACAGAAAAATTTGTTTGAAGAGTAAAAGTGGGACTACACTCCTGCTTGACAGCTTAAGTTTTCTTGCGAATTTTACGGCTGTTAACAAGAATAGGAACAAAGAAACAAAAATAGGAATTTTGTGCGGCGGCGAGCCGCTTACCATACTGTGCCTACTCGACACGGACTAAGTAATTATAATCAAGGACATCGATATTGAGATGGTAGAGCGCCTTTGAGGCGAAAGCCTTTAATGTCTCATACTGTCGTTAGCAGCTGTGTCGGCAGATGCGTCGGCAGATGTGTCCGCGTTTCAGTCACGTGCTTTATATGGAATATGCCAACCATTACTTAATCGATACTTAATCGATGCATTCGAATGCTATCGGAACGCGATTTAATGCTTTCTATGATAATTGCATGGTAATTGATGACTAATTGAGTAATAATAGTTAAGCAGTTAGCCTAATTAACCTTTCTAGTCAGAGCAGATAAATACATAAAACCGAGTAGCAAATTGGTCGCGTTGAGGAATCGAACCAGGGTCTCCGGAGTGCGAGACGAGCACGCTAACCACTCCGCGAAGATGACATGAGGCGCAGGATTCCCAGTTAAGCTTTTAAAATCGAAAACAGCTTTCAAACATCTGGGACAACATCGAATTACAAGAAAAAGCTCAACGTTGACTCAGCCCCCTTAAGCGTTTTTGACCACATAAAGGGATCTTCTATATCTTGACTATGAGGGACGGGATCTCGCCGTGTTTGCACAGATCAAGCGGGAGAACTACATCTCGCGTGTTCGCTCTCGATTTTCTTATTAATATCTATTGCATGTTAAGAGCGCTTTCGCCCAGAGATTTTGGCCCCAGTACACGCTACAGTTGGTGTATATTTCCGCCCATTTCTTCATTAAACTCAAAAGCAAAAGAGTGCTGCTCTACGAGTGTCCTGCTGATGATATTTTTCAATTAAGCTCAATGATAGGAGCAGGATAAAAGAGTTTCTTTGATAAAGATGTTTAGCTCTGAACTTCACCTAATCAAGACGCAGAAGTAACCCTGGAACTCAACGCGACCAAACAAAGGAGACTATTTTATTAGCCACGCAAGATGATCTCTCACTGCTTTCAATCTCATTCTTATGCAGCGACTTAGATTTTTAGCTTTTGACTACTTGCTAGCATTCCTTAGAAATGTTTTTAGGCGCGAACTATTACTGTGCAACACATAGTGTATCTTTACTTTATTGTTCCAACTGACATCGCACACAGCCAGTGCAACCAAAGCTTATGGCTCACCGGTTTCAACGCAATAGCGTTAAATGCCTCGTTACCCAGAAAATCCAGCGTCGGCGTTGTGAACGATATGTAGGGCGGCGTAGGGAGGCTCGGGTGGCCACAACCCGGAGAAGCATCTTGGTAGGCCCCCTAGGTCACGTGACCTTGTGGCTTCATACCAACCCGCCCAACGGGTTGCGAGTAAACTGACCACCGTGGGAGGCGGTGGTTAAATCAATGATTGATCGCGAGGGGTTGCTCGGGAAAAGCTACTGGCGTCGCACAAAAACCCTGTGGTGGCAGCACCTGCCATCGCTGGACAGTGGTGCATCTCTTAACCGCCGCACCATTGCTGAACGAGTGGTTTTAGGACTCACAGGGACCTAGGAATGTCAAGTTGTGAATGACCAATTCCACATATATGGGCATTAACACATTACGCTTTCGCGTCATATCATTAAGGCGAAGCTTGAATGTCCCCTCCCATTTTTTATGCGACGGTATAAAACCCTCACCGGAGCAGCAAGGAAGGAAACAACTTTATTACACATGCAAAAAAAAAAAACTTCCAGCGTTGTCCCCTACTGGTCCATGAGTCCACGGGCTTGTGTTTCACGTAAAGCCCGATCCACCAGCCATTTCTGGCCGGCGGGCTGAGCGGTCCGTAAAGCAGCCTCCCAGGAAGAATGAGTGGGATGTCCTTTGGGGAAGGACATTCACAAAGGTAGTGGAAAAGTGTGGATCTGGACACGCCACAGGTGGTGCAATCAGGAGGAATGGTGGGGTGAAAGCATGAGAGATGGGGGGGGGGGGGGGGAGTGAATAAAACAGCCTGTTTGTAATTGTCACCATGTGGCGCTGGATGAGGGCGACAAGGTACTGTGGGGTGGTGGCAGTGTCATGCGGCTGAGTTTGTAGAATGTTGTGATTTGATGATATGTAGCGAGGACCAATGGGATCTCTCTCGCAGGATTGGGTGCCTGAGCAAAAACATGGCCCGATTTAGCGTTCTTCAGACAATTCTTCGTTAGCTTGCGGGTAGCGAGGTCATCAGGGACGTTACCAGAGCAGATAAATATCATTGGATGAAGAAACGTGACGTCACTGAACCGGCAGTGACATCACCAGGCTAGGTTCGTCTCAGACACGTACAAGCGCAAAAACAAGGACAGAGAAAGAGACTTGGACAACACGAAGAGCTCGTGTTCTCCAAGTCTCTTTCTCTGTCAGTGTTTTTACGCTTGTACGTGTCTGCTATGAACCAACTAGCCCAAAGGTCTGTGCTCAGGTTCCTCTGTTGTGTGAAGCCTTGATCTGCCAACTGTGGCAGGTGATGTAGGAAGAGCTTTGAGACAGCATTGCTTAGGAAAAGCGATCTGAGTTTCACCGGCCCTACCAATCACTTCCGGGATTGGTAAGGCCGGTGAAGAACACGTAGTGAAGTTTGGCGTCCCTATGTTTTTCTTGGAGCTGGTTCGGTTCCTCAATACTACGACAGGGAGAGTATTCACGGAACCTGAGTTCTTTATCTAAGATTATCGATGCTTACTTTTAGTGCGCGTTTTAAAGACTGAATAATATCATCATCAGCTTGACTACATCCACCGCAAGGCAAAGGCCTCTCCCATGTCTCTCCAATTAACCCTGTCCTTTGTCAATTGCCGCCACTGTATCTCCGCAAACTTCTTAATCTCATCCGCGCACCTAACTTTCTGCCGTCCCCTGCTACGTTTGCTTTCTCTTGGAATCCACTCCGTTACCCTTAAGGACCAGCGGTTATCTTGCCTTCGCATTACATGCCCTGCCCAAGCCCATTTCTTCCTCTTCCGATTTAATTAAAGCTTGCAGAGAACCAGTGATACTTCGTTTCGGGCAAGACAACTCCAGCTTTCAAAGAACTTTGCATCAGCTTCAATATGCCTTCAGTCGAGAATGACCTTTCGTCATCGAGTATCGTAGCACTATGGAGGGTATATACCGGGTGTCCCAGCTAAATGTAACCAAACTTTTAAAAGAGGCGAAGTGTCCTAGTCCATTGAAACCAGCTCAGGGTTGTTTATAGTCCCCTGGCCTAGTCTTGAGTGTTTTTTCGCACTGCAAAGTTAATTAATTAGTTAAGTTTAATTAGCTAACTTTTTAATTATTGACTTCAGGAAGAAAGTGTCAATGCAAAAGTTTTAGATCACCTCGAAAAGCCGCTAGTAATGTTGTTTCCGTCAAGTTACGATTTACGTAGCTTCATTTATTGGCCTTAAAAGAAAGTTGTCACGTGACCAGCTGCTCGCTCACTTCTCTGCCCCAATGTGCACCCAAAGTCTCATCGAGGAGAGGACTTCAGAAAAAACGGATTTCATTCTTTAAGGCGCGTCTTGGGACGTTGAAGTGGCACAGTTGTCATGTAGAAGCTTTTTTTTATTGTGCGGGTTATGGTTAAAGGCCGGTAACAAAACTACTTTGCGTAAATATTACTCTGCTGCAAATGTCTCAGTAAGCAGTTTCTCAAAGCGATCTACAACTTTTCCATTGACACTTCGTTCCTCAAGTCAATAATTAAAAAGTTAGTTAATTAAGCTTGACTAATTAGTCCACCTTGAAGAACGAAAAAAATACTGGAGACTAGGTCATGCGTCTCGAAACAACCTTCATTTGGTTTCAGACGGCTAGGACACCCCGTGTTTTTTAAAAGCTTGGTTACATTTAGCTGGGACACCTGGTATACGCCCTTCTATTTAGGCTGGTAGCTTACCAATATCCCTGAAGAGAAAAGTATACAACAGCTGTATCCTACCGGTACTCACCTATGGGGCAGAAACGTGGAGGCTAACAAAGAGGGTTCAGCTTAAGATAAGAACAACGCAGCGAGCTATGGAAAGGAAAATGATAGGTGTAACGTTAAGAGATCGGAAGAGGGCGGAGTGGGTGAGGGAACAAACGCGGGTTAATGACATCTTAGTTGAAATCAAGAGGAAGAAATGGGCTTGGGCAGGGCATGTAATGCGAAGGCAAGATAACCGCTGGTCCTTAAGGGTAACGGAGTGGATTCCAAGAGAAAGCTAACGTAGCAGGGAACGGCAGAAAGTTAGGTGGGCGGATGAGATTAAGAAGTTTGCGGGGATACAGTGGCGGCAACTGAAAAAGGACAGGGTTAATTGGAGAGACATGGGAGAGGCCTTTGCCCTGCAGTGGGTGTAGTAAGGCTGATGATGATGATGATGATTTTAGGCTGGGAACACTACGTGACATTGGCTGGTCATGGGTTCGAATCCCATTTGTGGCATGTGGTTGTCTTTTATGCTTTTTTTGCAGTGAATTGCTCCTCACGCAAAAATATTTACTCTCCCAATTTCTCGCTTCTTACCCTCTCAAATAGAAACAATCTCGTGCGCTTTCCTTTGTTTAATGATTGTTGGTTTCCATCTGAATTTAGTTAGCCAGCTATCGCTGGAGGATATAGTGTTCTGGGAACCAGGTTTCAATCAGAGTACCATAGCAAAAAAATGGCGGTAATGCCAGCGCATTCTCACTACAAATGCGTCACGTAGCATAAAGGGAACATGTAAGAAATCTGCCGTTGCTAAGGGAATAAATTTGTCCTTTGAGATAATGGTGTCAGCACATTGCGCTCACGTGAACAAAAAGGAAATCAGGACTTTCTGAGATAAATTCCGCAACCTGAAAAAGTACCACAAAAAGCCGCTTGGAATGGGGGGGGAGGGAGGACAGAATTGATCTGAACCTTGATGAGAACGATGGTGACAATTAAGGCGGAGCACGGTAAGATTACAAATATACTAGATGAAGTTTTTGAAAGCATTGAAGTTGCAAAACCATCGATCGTACCATCTATATGCGGTTGAAGCCAACGTATTTTCAGGGTACAGGTAGGTGATTTCTGCTGGAAATGACTACATCGTAGCGGCGCTAATTATAGTACTCTCTGAGCAGCCCGTAAATTGGAAGGAAGGCTTGCTGCAAATGTAGCAGCTTAATCTTTAAGGTTGACCAAAGTAGCAAAGAATTACCCTTCCACTAACAAAATTAAAAACAATATAAGCAGTTCAAAACCTGCAGGCGCAGATATTACTCTCGCTGTAGTAAAAATTGGCAGAGGCTTAGCTTAGTTAAGCCCGGAAGGTTGCGAAAGCAAAGTACGAGCCACTTTAGCGACTAAAGTAGTGAAAGGCGAAAGCGTGAGTGCTGCACGGAACGCCGGAATCAGCTTCAAGTACTATTGAGGTGTCCACTAAACCACAGAGTTGGTAAGGAGCCTTTCCTTTCCTCCAAATCAACGCAGTCTACGACGCTGTCTATGTCAGAGCGCATCAATGAACGCCTGAATAAGCGTAAAGTGTTATTGAGGAGTCCACTAAACCACGGAGTTGATAAGACGCCTTTTATTTCCTCGAAATGAACGCAGTCCCCTCTTTTACTGCCTGGGATCTGCGGCGTTCTGTGGCTACCGCTGGAACCGCGGCGGCGAACTGACTTGGTAGCTCAAATTTCACCTCGGCATGACGCCACAGACGCGAGCGCCTCCACGCGTCATCAAAGTGGAGGCCGTCTAAAGGTCAAACGTGCCTACCGCCGGGACCACGCTGAAGGCTCAAAACCTAGCGTATATTGCTTTCGCAATAAAACACAGTTCACTGATATAACCTCTGCTAAACACGCAATCACCGCAACGAACTACAAAAGTCTGAATTCACGCGGCACCATTTTCTGCCGAGTACCGATGCCACTACGTCTAGTTTTATGGGCTCTTATTAGTTATATAACTATAAAACGTTCCTGAATGTGCACAATGCACGTTACGCAACACGTTACGTAACCAACCTTCTGACACAAGTGCTCAGGTACGCAACGGCATTCGGATATTTAACTGAATAATCCAGTTGAATTTCCAGTCTTCAACAAGAGGTTGCGAAAATTAAAAAAAAAATTGAAAGAAAGAAACAAGTTTAGCTGATATTTCAAGAAGAGGGCTTAGTCGGGCTTGGTCAGCGCATGTTGATGAGACCTGTCTGTGTTTTGTCTGTGTCTGAATTCTTCTTTTCTGTCCTGTCTGTTAGCGCTGTTGAATCAGATTATATTAACTGGGATTTCATTCGACGACGAAGTAAACAAGTTAGCAGCGATTGTTCATAGGTTTTCCTTGAGTTCTTAATACATGAGTGCCACACTAAGGCTTGCGTAGTAAGAAATGTCTTCGGTTCTTTTCGTGAGCCCCACGCTTCATTAACAAAAAGAAGCATCATATCGGCCGGTTCCCATAAAAGGGCATGAGAAACAAGTTTTATTATGTGAACCGTGTTTATTAATTGACTGAACTTTAATCACGCTTTGCACTGTCTGGATACTGAGCCATTATGCCTGGCAGGACCACTTCAGTGTATTTGTGCGTTTGTGTTGAAAGCAGGTGCAGAGAGGTTTGGAATAAAAACTCCGTCCAGGTTTTTAACTTTTCTGCTTTAGTTTTGCGGAATGTTTTGTTATCCTGATTTGAATGACTGGCTGGCTTAAATAGAACGGTACTATTGAACAGAATGGTTAACAAGAAAAATAGCTGCTAACTACGCCAGCCCGAGTGCTGCAAGTACGCTCAGGACCCTAGAATGCGCCGGAGTACCTCAAAGTAGACCAGAAGTCCCTTAAGCCTGCTTCAAAAATACATCATATGCTCATGTGATGCGAATAAACATTGTGAGCAAAGAAAACCTGAGGATCTAAACTCCACGTACGCAAAGAGTGAAAAGTTTTCATGCTGGAGAAGTAATTTATGTCGGCCGAAAAGAAAAACGACAGTGCCGCTTTATGACACATGCATGAAATACGTAATGCTGATTTTCTGGGCCAGCTTTGCACCCCCAATTTGTTTTTACTTGTGCGCCAGTTGTCTCCAGATCCCAGGAAGGACGTACGTTTGCTTAAATATGTGATATGGCGCAAACCTTGGATGAGTCTGCAGAGGGTAGCAAAAGCTACGTGCTTGGGTGAAATACGAGAAAACGGGGAGCCCGGCAGGAAATCCTTAATCATAACTTTTCTTCAGTAAGAGGAGAAGAATGCGTCCAAAAGCATCACAATGAAAAGTGTTACCGCGTTCTCAGTGCCTGAACTCTGCACTGCGATAGCTTGCCCTTAGCATTGTATTAAGAAGAGCTCCCTTCTCAGTTTTTTACAAGGATAGGAATCGGAGAAATTATGAGGCCGCTAGACTGGACCCAACAATGAGAAGGCTTGATCTATCATGCTTAGAGGCAGACACTTTCCCTGCGCTGTAAATCAAAAGTTCTCAAGTGCACTTCAGCTGTACATTTATTGGACCTGCGTTAGCAAAGAAAGCGGCATGAGGCGTGGAGGAGATCTTTATGCCCAAAGTTTTGCTTCTTGCGAAACGTGAATAAAGATATTTGACAGCATTTCACCCACGTCTAAAAAATTAAACGGAATATCACAGCTACCCCTGCGGGCTGAAGAAGTAAGGCAGAGCTAAAAAGTGCAATTTTTGTTGTATGAGCCACTTAAAGTAAACAATACATTGAACTCAGGCTACACTTATCACCTGCATCTCACTTCTTCAACTAAAACGATGAGCTTCCAGTTGGTCTTGGTTGAAATCATTCTTACTGCAAAAAAAAAAAAAAATGAACGCGTGCACAGGAAGATTTGAGGTACAGTCTTTATAAAAAGTACGCAGCTCAAGGGGCCTTTTTCCGACTCCTGCAGATCGGCTACTCTTGCATACTCAGGGGCCATAATCTCATGAAGATAGGAAGAACTCAAGTTCTCAACCCACCCAAGCTTGAGACTGCCAAGTATGCAGTCTCGCTACATGGCTTGGGAGCAAACTTCTTGGGCTGTATATTTTTGACAAAGACTGTACGTATAGTAGTCCATGGATTTGTTGAGTTCGCCGTCAGTTTGTAAAGGCGCAGAGCGGGCAATAATATTTTAAAGCCAATGACTTCGTGGCCCCGAATGAAAAGTCACAAATTACTCTATTGAACATCTTCGGATTCATTAAATTTTATTGTTTTTTCAGGCAGTCTCTCTGCCCCTGGGTGCAGAATAGGGTGCAGAATAGGGTGCAGTGCAGTCATCGCTTTAACAAAGCTGAACTGAATAGTATCGAAATAATTTTGCTCATGAAATTCAGATGCATGTTAATATTTATGCACATCATTTCTATGTTTTCTTAAATTATGTATACATTCATATAACCAAATGCTTAATACATAGGTAAATTCGAATGCTTTGTGAAAAAAGCCCATTATTATGAGAAATACAGTAAGGTATGATTAATGTTAGTGCCATTTGGGGCACTCGTATCCAACAAATGTGGACAAAAGTATTTTTGAGCGGGAAACCTTTTATCAAAGCTTTTTTTTTTTCATATAATGCAAGATTATGTGTTACAATAAATATCTCTGGAAATCAACCGACGGCAGTCCTGATTTTTTTTTTCTTTTAACGTGGTTCCTTTCGTCGGAAGCGTTCTCTATTGGTTTTTTCTGAGAGTCTAACTGTTCGCTGCGATCGATGCAAACACTTTAAAAGAGAGATTTGGTACAGATCTAAAGAATGGACGATTGCCTTCGATGTTTTCGTAAATGTATCTTACAATTTCTATATTTTGAAAATTGTTCACCGATGTTGTCGGACATGAATCAGCGGTAGCTCATATAAAGATAGGCAGTCAATGTCCACACGCGAGCAGCTACGCCTCCGTGCAGTGGCGAACTGCCCGCATCATACAAAATTAAAATCCCTGGAGAAATGGGATAGCAAATTAAGAGGGAATTCTTGTTGCTTTTGTAAGTGCTATGTGAGAACTTTTTCGATCTAACTGAGGCTCAGACATTTGAAGCTACGTGCTCAACCATTGAAAGTGTTCGCTCGCCAACCACCGTTTTGCGATGCAGCCAACAATGAATCATCCCTATTCAAGGCCCGTGTGAATTTATACTGGGCGCCCATAAGAAATGGTTGTAACTAAAAGAAAAAGCGGTGGCTTTGTCAGAGCTGTTATGCAGTTTTGTGTATCTGGCTTAGCGTGCTGTTTTATGACTAGTTCTTACATTTCTTTTCTTGTGAACTGAAGATGTATAAATTTAATGTTATTTTTATGCCGAGAGCTATGCATTTTCACCAGAATGAAGCGCCATCTCAAGGGACTAAAGAGAGAAGAAACTTTACCGCCTACATTGCCGTCCACTCCATAGTTGAAATCCAATTCGGTAGGTGGCGCCAGGATCTCTATATCACAATATCGATTACTAAAGCGGGAATATCAAATCCGGTTTCTTGGTTCAGTTGGAAGGCCTGTAAATTATGGCCGAATAAAGGTCTTGTACTACTACTCAGTTGGTCGGTGATTCATGGCTGGCTTTTCAACTGAGTAGTAGTACTACTACTCAGTTGGTCGGTGATTCATGGCTGGCTTTTCGTTCAGCGTGTTGAAGTAGGCACTGGATTGTACTTTTATCTGTTGTGCTCATAGTGATTGGCGATCTGACATTTTAGCTTCTGTGCATTATTTCTGCGTTTACGCTTTTACTAATCGGAAGCAATATTGAAAAACACGATGCGGAACACGAAGTCCCATCGGAGTATATTCTTGCGTAGATTGTTAGTCGTGGTGTTATCAATGAGGCGTTGCTGAGAACGACAAATACGGTAAATTGTTTGGTCCACATTCTAAGCATCGAAACATTAGGCCTTCAGGGCCAGCATAGCTGCTATAACCGGCATTAAAACGGAGCGAAAGAATTATATACCAATATGTTAGGCAGCGCTAAGGAATGACACCGAAAAACATTCTTTTCGGTTGATTTTGTGCTTGGTGAATATTTGATGGTGGAAAGCTTAAAAAAGCAATAAATATATTGAATTTTCTGATGGAGTTTTGTTTTTAAGAAATCACCTATTATAGTTCGGGCGTTAAACATTGGATCAGACTAAAAATTTATTTACAGATTGCTTCTAACAATAGGTGACGGAGAAGAGGCATTATTACAGTTACGCTTGGCTTTTCCTGACGGTACGTAGGAAGAAAGTTATTTCAATATATTTCCTTTCATAAGGACGTCATTTATTTAGTATGCATTTCATGGCGTTGAGTGGCTTGTGCATTGCCTTTCCGTGCTGCAAGCAGTTTTGCGTTAACTGTGGTGTGGGTCATGCTTTCTTTTCTTCTATACGGCCTCGCATATGGCTGCTATTCTTTCAGTTTTTGTCATTGTACCGGTAAAGAATTCGCCGCATAGCATATCATTCATCCTGAATGCGGTACTAATTGAACATGAATAGAGAACTCTTAACGTACCAAACTACTGCTTAGAAGAGTTCTGTTTTATTTTTGAGAAAGGTAAAGCCTCTTTCATGCATAACGATGCCAGTGCGATTTTTAGAGTTGTCTTGGTACTTCTCAGAACCATTTGGGGTGAGTGGGAAAGCCCTCTTTAAGTTCTATAAATTTGATGTGCCAGAGGTGCAATGGCTGACCAACCGCAGGGTGTAGAAGGAAGAAGGCACGGTAAACTTGGCGTCAAGTAATGCTTATACTCTTTAAACAATTCTTTAAGTTATCTATCATATGCCGGATACAAAGCTATCTTTATTAACACGTAACAGTTGATAAAGAAACTTATTACAAATTCTGTACTGAACTTTGAGCCAGGAATTTAGGGGAAGTTCTTTGACTAGTGGGCGCAGTTCGCGGTCGTTAGACCCGCTGTTTTTGCTCTTTAAATTCTGCTTCCTTCCTTACAGATGCGGTTTAGTATTTGTCATGTTATTTGTCAGCTTCACCTGCAGTAAATATTTTGCAGTGGTACCCTATTGAAAATCGTTGACAAATTTTGTCCTCCAGGTTATGCTCCACAATACACTTACGAGGACCATCATTTGAAAGCGCTCATATCTTCTTCATATTCGCAATATATGTGTGCCTCCGCGTTTCGTCGTTCAGCCCCTTCAACTTGGCCCTGAAAATAAATACGGAACGATTCAATGATTTATTAAAGCCGTTTACTTTAAGATTCTGGTGGTTTCTCCTGTTCTCCACTCGGGGGGGGGGGGGGGGGGGGGGGGGGAATCTGACTGTGCAGCCTGCTCGTGGCCCCCCCCGCCACCGAATACGGGCGGGTGTAGTTTCGGCTACTAGGCTTTGTTTCGGTACAATGCCAGCAGTGGGGATGGGATGGCCGGGACCCATCCTCTGGGGATGCAAACCCCCAATGGGAGTGGCAGCGACTCCCAGACGACTGTGAGGGCCAGTCGTGCACGTGAGGTCCGATGCCTGAGCGGAGGCAGGCCTGGGTTTATACTCAGGTTGGACCCACGAAATCCGGCCCGGAAGGCATGTCAAAACGCCAAAAGGTTTTCAAATACATGCTACCTTCCTTCCTCTGCGCGCGGGGGCGTGCAAGTCTGGCTACCGACGCGTCGGTTTCTGGTTACGGAGAAACCAGGTCCGCGCGGGGGTTCATAGTGGCCAGGCTCTGAGGAACCGCCGCCTCGGGGAAGCGGCCTTACGGCCGGCCGCAGGCTTAACCGCCTGCGGGATGCCGGGGGATGAGGGCTTAGTACTGCCTCGTAAGAGTCTGGCGAAAACCGAAGATGTGTGGAGTACCGGTGGAGTAGGCCCGGGTCATCTCATCCTAAGCCACGTTCTTGGTTAGTGGCCCGGTCGCCCAGCCTTGAACACTCTCTCCTCAGTAGGAGAAGAGTAAGCTAGGAGAGGAAATAAGTGCATGGATGGTTGGAGGAAGCACAGATGGACCCCCCGGAGCGACCAGTTCTGAGGCCGCGAGGCCGTTGACGTTCTGGACCTCCACTGGCTCGGGACTATCACACATACTTCCGGTGTCCGAAAAACCGCGAAAAACCTTCGACGGCTAGTAGCCGGCAGGTGGGAAAGGCCTTCTAGTGTGCGATGAGGAGCCCCAGGTAGCTACTGACCCCGTGTTAGGTTTTCCTGTCTCCGACGGTCGGAGCCCGTTGCGTATGGTGGGTGGTCGGGCATCCCGTGAGTGGGGCCGCACCATTGGGCAATCTCGATGCTCTCCCTGCCCTGGCCAGGCGGGCCAGTAATGGAGTCGAGATAATTGAAGGATCAGAGCAAAAAACTCGCTGTCCCCATTCCCTTCCCATGTCCCATTTCCCTTTCCGCTACTTCCCAGGGGAGGTCAGGGGAGCCTCCCCGGGCCCGCTCTCTCGGCTGTGGGTCGCTAATGTAGCATTTTCCCTATTATTTTATTTTTCCACCCACGGGTGGTCAAATTACAACTTGCCTACGGGCCTCCTCTTTTATTTTTCAATTGGGTTAAGCCTGTTGTGTGTAAACGGTGCAGGCAGGGGCCTATTATTTTTATTTCCTTTTCGGTTGCCCCAACCTATTCAATGTTCTCCACTCGGTCATGTCTTGAATACCCTGATGGGAGTTACGGTGTCTAGTAGGTCTCTATATGGTTTAAGCAAAAGAGACACGCTAAAGCTTAAAAGGACGTCATGGTAAACTGAAGGTGGCGTGTACCGATATTTAACTTAAATCAAACGAAAACGACGTTCATTCATATGAAAAGGAAGTTTTTATAAAGTAGAAATAGGAAATAAATAAAATCAGCAGCCAATTTCGCTGGTAAATTACGCTGTGTCGACACAATTACCCTGCACGGTTTTCAGAAGCTTGGCTGCGTCACCATTCACTTCAAAATGGTGACCGCGGAGTCGTTTCCGGAGTAGATATTACGAGTTTGAGTCGAGCAGCAAACATTTTAAAGGAAATTTTCTCACCATAGTTGTGTATTTTGTTAACGTAAGACGTCAACATATCTAGAAAGAAAAACTGAATCGATACGTCCTACGAAGAATAATAGGGTGAAGTGGTCCTCAGTGTGCCTTTACCAAAATTGAACGAATTTTTTAGTCCATACTATTGTAGCGAGATTTAAAAACAAAACAATAATTGCTTAGGTTTTATACGTAAGACGGAATTGAATATAATGAACCGAGGACATGATTTTGAATTTATTTGAAGGAAACTTCGATTACAGTTTAGGTTCATATTCAACTAAAAGTTTAAGAGCTGTTGCATGCAAGACCACCCCTTTTTCTGCGCAGAAGACATGTATAGGGCATTCAAAAAAGGCACCAGATCCCGCCACCCAAATGCACAGCGTTCGCTGCAGATGGCGACTCTGTGCCTCATTTTTTCCTTTAGGTTATAAGCGGGTAAAGATTTTCACTCTACTAGATCTCGCCTTGCTCTGCAGATGGCGACACCATACCAAGCGTGCTCCCTCACGCCAAAAGAGCGGGAGGCTCAAAATAAAATCGCCTGATGGACCATTAATCTCAAAGCCTTTCATAGTTTTAGGGTCTGTAAGTAGAGACAAGTTAAGAACGGTCTCTTCCCTCGCGTTCATAGCCCTCTGTGGTTGCCTGGCGCGCTACACCACCCGATGTGAGTAGTATGAGAGGTGGACGCAGGCCCGCAGGCTTGGTTGACTAGCGGATGGTGAATG